>NC_084551.2:14590000-14700000 GCF_033978685.3 Nerophis lumbriciformis
GTTTTGGAGATCCATCCATCCATCCATCCATCCATCTTCTTCCGCTTATCCAAGGTCGGGTCGCGGGGGCAGCAGCCTAAGCAGGGAAGCCCAGACTTCCCTCTCCCCAGCCACTTCGTCCAGCTCTTCCTGTGGGACCCCGAGGCGTTCCCAGGCCAGCCGGGAGACATAGTCTTCCCAACGTGTCCTGGGTCTTCCCCGCGGCCTCCTACCGGTTGGACGTGCCCTAAACACCTCCCTAGGGAGGCGTTCGGGTGGCATCCTGACCAGATGCCCGAACCACCTCATCTGGCTCCTCTCGATGTGGAGGAGCAGCGGCTTTACTTTGAGCTCCTCCCGGATGGCAGAGCTTCTCACCCTATCTCTAAGGGAGAGCCCCGCCACCCGGCGGAGGAAACTCATTTCGGCCGCTTGTACCCGTGATCTTGTGATCACTCCACCCTTTTCCGGGCGAGAACCATGGACTCGGACTTGGAGGTGCTGATTCTCATCCCAGTCGCTTCACACTGAACCGATCCAGTGAGAGCTGAAGATCCTGGCCAGATGAAGCCATCAGGACCACATCATCTGCAAAAAGCAGAGACCTAATCCTGCAGCCACCAAACCAGATCCCCTCAACGCCTTGACTGCGCCTAGAAATTCTGTCCATAAAAGTTATGAACAGAATCGGTGACAAAGGGCAGCCTTGGCGGAGTCCAACCCTCACTGGAAACGTGTGCGACTTACTACCGGCAATGCGGACCAAGCTCTGGCACTGATCATACAGGGAGCGGACTGCCACAATCAGACAGTCAGATACCCCGTACTCTCTGAGCAGTCCCCACAGGACTTCCCGAGGGACACGGTCGAATGCCTTCTCCAAGTCCACAAAACACATGTAGACTGGTTGGGCAAACTCCCATGCACCCTCAAGGACCCTGCCGAGAGTATAGAGCTGGTCCACAGTTCCACGACCAGGACGAAAACCACACTGTTCCTCCTGAATCCGAGGTTCGACTATCCGGCGTAGCCTCCTCTCCAGTACACCTGAATAGACCTTACCGGGAAGGCTGAGGAGTGTGATCCCACGATAGTTAGAACACACCCTCCGGTTCCCCTTCTTAAAGAGAGGAACCACCACCCCGGTCTGCCAATCCAGTGGTACCGCCCCCGATGTCCACGCGATGCTGCAGAGTCTTGTCAACCAAGACAGCCCCACAGCATCCAGAGCCTTAAGGAACTCCGGGCGGATCTCATCTACCCCTGGGGCCTTGCCACCGAGGAGCTTTTTAACTACCTCAGCAACCTCCTGGGTTTTGGAGATTGTACGTATAAATGTACAGCATAGGACCGTTAACCATTCAGCAAAATCATACTTTAATTTCTACCGAAAGAAGAAGTTAAATATATGGTATCTTGTACTGTATAAAAGGTTGTTTTCAATGAAAAACAAACTTAATTTAAGTATAACTAAGCCCACAGAGAACTTGTTTCTGCTGACCTCTACTGTATGTGGACATAAAATAACATTGTTGATTGAGCAGGTCCCAACGTTGACAATTTAGTCCATAGTAGTTATTTTTGTGATAAAACAATGTAGAACAGCAGTCCACTTTAAGTTATGCACTGGCTCTTGAATGTAAAGGTACTGGTTTGTTTGGCTGGAGGAAACAGAAGAAAGCAATGTTAGACGGGGACATTAACCAGAAGCATCTGGCTATGCACATACATACAATATATGACAGGAGAAGAAATAAACAATAGTCTCCTTACTAACATAATCTATCATCAAATATATGATTGGAAGGAGAAATGACATATCCGGTGAGCCTATACACTATTGGTCCATGAAACACTATCATAACGGAAACGCCCAGGCCACAGCTGAACCCTTCTCACATTCTTCAGGCTTTTTCTCATAAAAGCTTTCTTAAATGGGGAAAGGAAGAGAGCGTCCCCCATATTCTTACAGTTTGCAATAAATAGAAAACCCAAAACCAGTGAAGTTGGCACGTTGTGTAAATCGTAAACAAAAACAGAATACAATGATTTGCAAATCCTTTTCAACCTATATTCAATAGAATAGACTGCAAACAAGATACTTAACATTCAAACTGGAAAGCTTTGCTACTTTTTGCAAATATTAGCTTATTTGGAATTTGAAGCCTGTTTCAAAAAAGCTGGCACAAGTGGCACAAAAGACTGAGAAAGTTGAGGATTGCTCATCAAACAACTGTGTGGAACATTCCACAGGTGGAAAGGCTAATTGGGAACAGGTGGGTGCCATGATTGGGTATAAAAGCAGCTTCCATGAAGAGCTCAATCATTCACAAACAAGGATGGGGCGAGGGTCACCACTTTGTGAACAAATGCGTGAGCAAATTGTCTAACAGTTTAAGAACATAATTTGTCAACGAGCTATTGCAAGGAATTTAAGGATATCACCATCTAAAGTCCGCAATATCATCAAAAGGTTCAGAGAATCTGGAGAAATCACTGCACGTAAGAGATACTGCATCAAAAAACAACATCAGTGTGTAAAGGATATCACAACATGGGCTCAGGAACACTTCAGAAAAACACTGTCAATAACTACAGTTCGTCGCTACATCTGTAAGTGCAAGTTAAAACTCTCCTATGCAAAGCAAAAGCCATTTATCAACAACACCCAGAAACGCCGCTGGCTTCGCTGGGACGGAGCTCATCTAAGATGGACTGCTGCAAAGTGGAAAAGTGGTCTGTGGTCTGACGAGTCTACATTTCAAATTGTTTTTGGAAACTGTGGACGTCATGTCCTTCAGAACATAGAGGAAAAGAACCATCCGGATTGTTATAGGCGCAAAGTTGAAAAGCCAGCATCTGTGATGGTATGGGGGTGTATTAATGCCAAAGGCATGGGTAACTTACGGATCTGTGAAGGCACCATTAATGCTGAAAGTTACATACAGGTTTTGGAGTAACATATGTTGCCATCCAAGCAACGTTATCATGGACGCCCCTGCTTATTTCAGCAAGACAATGCTAAGCCACGTGTTACAACAGCATGGCTTCATAGTAAAAGAGTGCGGGTACTAGACTGGCCTGCCTGTAGTCCAGACCTGTCTCCCATTGAAAATGGGTGGTGCAATATGAATCCTAAAATACCATAACTGAGACTCCGGACTGTTGAATAACTTAAGCTGTACATCAAGCAAGAATGGGAAAGAATTCCACCTGAAAAGCTTCAAAAATTGGTCTCCTCAGTTCCCAAATGTTTACTGAGTGTTGTTAAAAGGAAAGGCCATGTAACACAGTGGTAAAAATGCCCCTGTGCCAACTTTTTTGTAATGTGTTGCTGCCATTAAATTCGAAATTAATGATTATTTGCAAAAAGAAAAATGTGTTTCTCAGTTCGAACATTAAATATCTTGTCTTTGCAAGTCTATTCAATTGAATATAAGTTGAAAGGGATTTGCAAATCATTGTATTCTGTTTTTATTTACAAATTACACATCGTGCCAACTTCACTGGTTTTGGGTCTTGTATAATGAAGAGAGAGCCATCATGTATGCAATGCTGTCAAAAATTGGAAACAAACACTTTACAAAAAAAATATTAGATGGGAACATCAACAATCTGCAAAAGCAGTTTTAAAATACCTTTAAAAGGCTAGACTATCGTCAGATCCTCGGGGCTTAAGAAAACCCGAAAAGACCTGTCAAGGGCACTAATATGCTCAAGATGTGTCTCGCCTGCCGGAAACCAAAAAAGAAGAAGCTTTCGTGAAAATAATTGGGGAATTCCGTTTTTTCTCGGTTAGAAGGCAGCTAATATCTTGCTAGCCACTTTTCGCTACTGTTTCAGTCTTTGAGGCAAGGTCAAGTTGAGATAGTTGAGTGTTGCATAGGATCGTTGTTTTAGGGGTTTGTGTTAAAGCGTTAGTCTATTTAGCTTTCGGCTAATATGTTTTCTTGTATTTTTATAACAAGTAATTTCAGACATTGAGTGGTTATGTCCATGTGCTTCATTGCAAACAAAATGAACCCTGCTGTGGGTTTAAGTGTGCTGAAACTGATTGCAAGCAGCTATGAAACAGATAGGAAGCGTTTAAAGGGTAACTGCACTTTTTTTTATTTGTATGTTGCCTATCGTTCACAAGCTCTATGAAAGACATGACGACGGATGGATTATTTTTAAATGCATTCGTAATATTAAAAAAAATCCTAAATAAGAGTCTGCTTACAGCAGAGCCAATGGGAGGTCCTCTATTTCGCCTATAAAAATCCAATAAATAACCATTCAAAAAGCTCCATTTACATTTCGTAACTTGAAAATTAACCAAATATTAGTGATATATTTATTATTTCTATATATATATTTATTAAATGTCTCCTTTTTCTAAATAAAATTCCAAGGGCAGTTTCTAGTACCTTCTTCCACTATCCAGAACATTTTTGAAGCAATGCAAACAAAGCAGACTACCAAGTACAATGATCCAGCACTAAAAGAGAGAACCAGGTGCAACTAAATAAAACTAATTAATGAGATTTAGGTGTGCTGGCAGGACATGGACCAGAAAGTAAAGGTGTTTCAAAGCACAGAGACCAAGCAGGAAATACTGACAAAACAAGAGCACCAGGACAGGAAGTGATTCTAAACAGAGGAAGTTAAACAACAAAACCAAAACAGTTTTGAAGGATCATGACATAAAACCCCCGTAATATAACGTATACCAGTGAATCAATCCTTAAAGTAAACAAAAATAGCCAATAATCCAGGCCATGTTTCCCCGCAGCTAGCGGGGAAGAGCCAGGTGTCGGCGGCGTATGGAACATAGTTGATGCTGGCGAAGGGGAGGGCGAGAAGTGCAGGATGAAGACCCGGGCAGCGGTCCTCGCTTAGGTCCCGGACGCTGCTGCTGTCGGCGCAGAGGACATTGTGATGTCCCTACTGAAATGCGATTTTCTTATTTAAACGGGGATAGCAGGTCCATTCTATGTGTCATACTTGATCATTTCGCGATATTGCCATATTTTTGCTGAAAGGATTTAGTAGAGAACATCGACGATAAAGTTTGCAACTTTTGGTCGCTGATAAAAAAGCCTTGCCTGTACCGGAAGTAGCAGACGATATGCGCGTGACGTCACAGGTTGTGGAGCTCCTCCCATCCGCACATTGTTTACAATCATTGCCACCAGCAGCGAGAGTGATTCGGACCGAGAAAGCGATGATTTCCCCATTAATTTGAGCGAGGATGAAAGATTTGTGGATGAGGAAAGTGAGAGTGAAGGACTAGAGGGCAGTGGGAGCGATTCAGATAGGGAAGATGCTGTGAGAGGCGAGTGGGACCTGATATTCAGCTGGGAATGACTAAAACAGTAAATAAACACAAGACATATATACACTCTATTAGCCACAACACAACCAGGCTTATATTTAATATGCCACTAATTAATACCGCATAACAAACACCTACCCCCTCCCGTCCATATAACCCGCCAATACAACTCAAACACCTGCACAACACACTCAATCCCACAGCCCAAAGTACCGTTCACCTCCCCAAAGTTCATACAGCACATATATTTCCCCAAAGTCCCCAAAGTTACGTACGTGACATGCACATAGCGGCACGCACGAACGGGCAAGCGATCAAATGTTTGGAAGCCGCAGCTGCATGCGTACTCACGGTACTGTGTCTGCGTATCCAACTCAAAGTCCTCCTGGTAAGAGTCTCTGTTGTCCCAGTTGTCCACAGGCCAATGGTAAAGCTTGACTGTCATCTTCCGGGAATGTAAACAATGAAACACTGGCTGTGTTTGTGTTGCTGCAGCCGCTCACAATACACCGCTTCCCACCTACAGCTTTCTTCTTTGCTGTCTCCATTGTTCATTGAACAAATTGCAAAAGATTCACCAACACAGATGTCCAGAATACTGTGGAATTTTGCGATGAAAACAGACGACTTAATAGCTAGCCACCACGCTGTCCCAAAATGTCCTCTACAATCCGTGACGTCACGCGCAGACGTCATCATACCGAGACGTTTTCAGCAGGATATTTCGCGCAAAATTTAAAATTGCACTTTAGTAAGCTAACCCGGCCGTATTGGCGTGTGTTGCAATGTTAAGATTTCATCATTGATATATATATATATATCAGACTGCGTGGTCGGTAGTAGTGGGTTTCAGTAGGCCTTTAATGTTCAAACGCAGCAGCGTTGGTTTATTCAGTCACTTTTCTGAATGCAGGTTAACTTAAAGTTCTCCTGTTTGGGGCTTCCATTGAAACAAACAAATTATCGCATTTTTCATGCCTTGATCAGGTCTCCTAAATTGCCTGGAACATAGAGCAGAGAAACTCTGATCAGTACAAAGTTCAATAAATCACAGCATTCAATGAATTCAACGTATTACACGTTTAGCAGACTAATTTACAAACTACATTTCAGTGGAGCAACACACTTACCGCCCGATGGGAGCAGACCTTTCCCAGCAGGGAGCCAGCCACACAATGAGTCATACACTGAGGTGCTATTTAATCAAACACAGTGATTGCCAACCTGACACAGCTGCCTTGGTGCAGGTGGCCACACATCAGCCTGATTGAGAATACAATTAGGGATGTACTTGCCTTCAATGACCACACCGAGAGGTTGGCGCAGTTTGACCGCCTGGTGCATGCTTTCATTGTGATGGCTGGCCCTCTGCCTAGTCTCACCTGTTCGGGGGTATTGTGATGTTCCACAATATCCATGGACTGGACACCATTGCGGCCGACGAGGAGGAGGAGGAAGATAAACACCAAACGGGCGCTTCTGCAGCAGGTGAGGAAGACTGGTGCCAGACGGCTGCTTTGCAGAAAGCGAGCGTCAGAACTTTGTGAGACAACCTCTTCTGAAAGACAAAGGTGAGCGCCAGACGAGCGCTTCTGCAGCAGGTGAGGAAGCTCAGGTGACGACCCCATCGTGAGAAAGACAGGCGACGACCCCACCGGGAAAGAGACAGGCAGCGGCGGAGCCAAAACAAGACAGAACAGTGTCATCCTTGTGGATGAACTCACTGGGGCAGAAGGGAGTCCTGGTAGCGACATCGCTGATGAGGTCATCCAAGCAGGGAGGCACGGTACCGTTATGGACGACCTCACAGGAGCAGGAAGGCTTGCTGGTAGCGACGTTACAGATGAGGTCATCCAAACAGTGAGGCATTTGAGGTGCATCGCGGTTGACCTCACTGGAGTAGAAACTAGCTGTGCCTTCCCAGGTGCACTGCTACTCATAGCCCCCCAATCAAGGGACGGATGCCAGATGTCCCCAGAGAGGCCAACAGACAACAGGGATGGGTGGGAGGGAGTTTTAGGATAAGCTGCAGAATGCTTCTATGTGGCCAACAGGGCCAAAATCAAGTCAGGCCGCTGGGCGATAGAAATCTCTGCGGGGTCACTCACTGGCTGGATCATTTCTGTCATGGTTTGGTGAGCATTGCTTGCAGGGTGACCCCAAGCATGCAGAGAATGGCAGGCGGAATGCAGGGAAAACTAAGTTAAATTACAACAGGCAGCAGGGAACAAAGACTGGCACACAAATCAGACTACCAAGTACAATGATCCAGCACTGAAAGAGGGACCCTGGTGGAACTAAATATAACCTACCAATGAGAATCAGGTGTGCTGGCAGGACATGGAACAGAAAGTAAAGGTGCTTCAAAACATAGACACCAAACAGGAAATACTGACAAAACAAGACCGAAAGGACAGGAAGTGATTCTAAACACAGCAAGTGGATAACAAAATCAAAATAATCATGAATGGTGGGTCAAACAATTTGAAGAGAAAACTGTTTACCATGAATTGATTAACGTGGACCCCGACTTAAACAAGTTGAAAAACTTATTCGGGTGTTACATTTAGTGGTCAATTGTACAGAATATGTACTGTACTGTGCAATCTACTAATAAAGATTTTAATCAATCAATCAATCAATCAATCAATCAAGTCTTGTTCATGCAGAGTTTTGCCCTTATGTTTTTGTAGTAGCAGTTTCTGAGCAAATTTGGTCACGTTCAGTTGAACACATTTAAATGACACGCATGGAGTCTGCTGAACTTAGTATTTATCATTGCATTTAAATTATTGGAGTTTTGATTGATTGATTGAAACTTTTATTAGTAGATTGCACAGTACAGTACATCCATCCATCTTCTTCCGCTTATCCGAGGTCGGGTCGCGGGGGCAGCAGCCTAAGCAGGGAAGCCCAGACTTCCCTCTCCCCAGCCACTTCGTCCAGCTCTTCCTGTGGGACCCCGAGGCGTTCCCAGGCCAGCCGGGAGACATAGTCTTCCCAACGTGTCCTGGGTCTTCCCCGCGGCCTCCTACCGGTCGGACGTGCCCTAAACACCTCCCTAGGGAGGCGTTCGGGTGGCATCCTGACCAGATGCCCGAACCACCTCATCTGGCTCCTCTCCATGTGGAGGAGTATATATCCCGTGCAATTGACCACCAAATGGTAACACCCGAATAAGTTTTTCAACTTGTTTAAGTCGGCGTCCACGTTAATCAATTCATGGTAAACACATGGAGAACACTTGAAATTTTGTTTCTGTGCTTTTGTTTTACTTGAGAGTAGGTTAAAGTCTGGCATTGCTAAGATACTTATTGCTTCAAGGTATGTAAACAGAACACATCTAATAAAATGTTTGGGGACGGCGTGGCGGGTTGGGAAAGTGGCCGTGCCAGCAATCTGAGGGTTCCTGGTTCAATCCCCACCTTCTACCAACCTGCTAAAACGCCGCATGTGGCTCAAGAGCCGCGGGTTGCTGACCCCCGGACTAGAGCAACATTTTCCCCACTGAAATGCAGTAGAAATCTGCTTAGTCGATCCTTTTTTACAGCTAGAAACCACGGCACAAGAAGGACAGGGATGGTTGAAACCTGCATAAAAACACCGGAGCTCATGTTTCAGTAAGTGAGCGACAGAGGAAATTAGGACAGGTCATGCAAACAGAAACAGCTGCGGCCAAAGCCCTCACACACCTGCAGTGCCGTCTGCCAAATGAACAACATGGAGATGAAATCCCTCCTAGTCATATTTCTGCTCTACAAATGACTATTGGCTTTTTTTGTAGTCTGTTGATTCCCATCAAAAACGCACCTCCTGTTTCGTAATGATGTCATTGGGTGATAATTTAAACCATGTCGCCATTGAAGAGTTTGGGCTAAAAATGGCAAATGCAGGAAGAGATTAGTTCAGATGTTATGAAGTGGAGGAAAAAAAGTCCTGAAGTTCCGCCATTGGTCTTTCTCCTTCCTCTCATACACCCCAAGAAATTGCTGCTTAATTTCGGGGCTGAGTGTCTGGCTGCCAACACAGCAGTAGTGTTGTGGAGGAAAATGTGTTTTCTATCAAGCAGAGAGCAGCACTAAAAGCGCTGAGCGTCTGCATGAAGACAAAGAATAATGGGACAAAGAGGGGCGGCTGTAAACTTTTTTATTGTGTTGAGGCTTTTAGGTAAATGAAGACACGCAAACCAGAGGGTGCTGACCTCTTGCCTGCTACTGGCAAGGTCCCAGAGGTTCACACCACTTAAGGCACTGGTCAAAACCAAGGGTCCTCTGCAAAAAAAAAAGACCATGCAACTTTTCTCATCATTCCGCGAAGACAAAACGACATAAAAGTCATCTTTTTAGGCATAAATGACAGGGTAGGAATACTCAAAATATGAGAATGGCAGAAATGTGAAAGCGGAATTTAGACTGAAGTCCTCTAACCATAAAACCAGCACTGAGGGACAAGGATATCTTCCCAGTTTAGACTGTTGTTTGATGTTGGGGATAAGCCAGTGAAGATAGAGGGAGTGTTTTTGACTTGAACAAAACACACTGGAGCGTGTGTTCCTACAACCTGGATGGAAGTCATCTTTTTAATAGCCTGTGGCGAATTGTCAACATTCCAACAACTGTGCCAGCTTTCTATGGGAGCCCTCTATTAGAAAAGGCAAGCACAATAATTAATGTAAGTTAGAGTATGGAACCAAGTTGTTAAAGACTACAATAAAAGCATATCCTCCAGAGAACCAGTATCCTCTGCACAACAAGCCTATTATTTCTGCAATGTGTACCTCAGACAAAATAAATAAACCAAGAACAAACGTGGTATCAAATGGTTTTAAGGAGAATATTCATTTGGTATAAATCATTTATCGCTATATGATATGTAGTAGATATTCACATTATATATGCATATGCAGTGGTGTGCCTTCAGGGCCAGCAAAGCCTTCTCTGCTGGCCTAACATAACCAGAAATCATGATCATAATTAAATATAAAAGTATTTCTTTTATTTTCTTTCCCTTAATATCTAAAAGTCTTCATGTCATATTGTGCTCCTTCCAGCGCTGTTGTTTTTATTTTATAGAGTTTTTATCCAATCAGAATTCAGCTAGCTTATGTTGCCATGCTGTACCAAATCTGCCTGAGCCTTCAGATTCAGCAATGCGGGCGTCCGTGCACTGTAAGTGAACGAGGACATACAGCTGATAGATAATTGCGATAGCCAATCAGATCACGCGTTTTTGTCAGTAAGGCCTTCTAGATGGCCTAAGGCAGATATATAGTGCTGTTATGAGCCAGGTAACATAAGAACTCCATTACCCAGCATGCCACAATAGTGAAGAGCATGCACAATAGCCCCGTTTAGGTTGTTTAATGTAGACATGCTGGTGTTTTTGATGAGCACTTGAAGAAGTCAGCCAACACGCCTCGTCTGCATCTTTTATGATTAGACAAGACAACACATATATTTGCAAGGCCATTTTCAAGAAGGATATTTAAAGAAAAAAATACATCTTATGAGACCATCTCGGCCAACCCCGGAAGATAGCTAAGCTGTCGATGAAATGTGAGTTCAGATATTTTATTTCTTTATTTTTTCACGTTTAAAATGTTTTTTGCTATTTTAATTTTGACAATACCACATAAGATATGTTTTAATTACAGATGCGGATTTATTGATTTTTCAATACGCCAGAAATACCCAATTTGTACAATGCCTAGTAGTGCGTAAATGTGTTCCTGTATTGTATTTCTCCAGCAATGGTCATGTGGTGACATAAATGATGGTATTTTGAGAGGTAATCATTGAAGCCAGACATCACTGAAGGCCTAGATGGGAAACGCATGGCCCGCCAATGTGCAAATGGGTAATACATATTAAAAAACAGTATAAAATAGGAACTGCATGTAAGTTGGAGACATTCCATAAACATTTCCGGTTAATATACAATAAAAAGCAATTTAAACTGTTCGGATATGAAACACCTCACGACATAATCCTGCTGTATCAGGAATGCAGTATATTGTAGTGACCTGAATACAGTAAATACAACACATTACAAATCAATCACGGCACATAATAGGTTCAAGGATTCAAGGAACTTTCTGTCTCGCCTCTGGTGAGGGCGGTCACATTTTTTTCCGCTCCCTTCTTCTCCCTGCTTGCTCTCTTTGTTTAGTCTTGTCTTGTCTACACTTTTTAGAAGCCTCTTTCTTTGTGCTGTCCTTCAAATCTAAACATCAGACATGGAAATGATCAGCTGGACTCTCGACTCAATTGACAAAAAATTTGACGAGGAAAAGAGGTTCTGGGGAGCCTGGCTGCCCTGATGGAACCATTGCTGCGGGGTACGTGAGAGATTCCTGGGATAAATGGAGAATCATGTGCCTCTCAGTCCTTTCCATCGCGGACGTAGAAGACATCTACCTATTTGGAACCGTGATCGCAGGGCACCTGCTGATTGGGCTGGGCATTGCTCTGGTGTATCGTCAAATTCATAAGACGATGGCAGCCACTCAAGGGGCCCAAAGGCTGTTCGTCAAAATGGAAGGTTTGGGCCGGGCTGTGGGATCACAGACTGGGGCAATTTCTGAACTGAATCGCAAGATGGATCACATCATGGAAAAGCTGGTTGAAAGGGAAAAAATTGGATATGAGGGCCAGCATGGACGAATAGAACAGACAAGCCCTTGTAATGTCTGCTCGCGGAAAAACAAAAATCCTAATCTACGATTTGACTCCCTCAAATGGCTTTGACGCTGCAACAACAGGAGCAGGCTGTTCTGAAAACATCCCCGAGGACACCACAATGATGGACGCTTTTGACTTCCCTCTCTCCTCAACGACATCTGCATAACGGCCCCAGGCCTATGGACACTACATCAACACACCCAAGACAATGGGCATATACACACACACACACCCTCCCACCCTAACCCCACAAATTCACCACCGCTTGATTCCCCTTCGGGGTGATGGACGGCTGGCAGCGCTTTATAGCAGCAATCGACCTCCAGGGCCCCAACTCCCCCCTGTGTTGCGAGTTGTCGTGATTAAATGTAACATGTTTATGTGTGCATGGCATGGAGGTTTTTTTCCCACTCCAGACTAGGCCCCTTTAGTAGCCCAGTCTAGATTGTATTTTTTTACTCATCTTCTTCCCCAGCGTTTTTCCTTTCCCCCACCTTTTACGGGGCGCCTCGTGGCGACCCATCAGCGTTCCTGTTCTGTAACTCCGTACACTGTTTGTCTAATCTTGAATAGATTTGTGCTGAAAACATAGTTTCGTTGTACTTGTTGCAATGACAATAAAGACCTATCCTATCCTATACCAATACCAGCACACAAGAGACACATGAGATTGCCTGAAATGTAACATCCGAGGTCCCAAATTTAGCCCAATATACATCAAGGACAAACTTACATACATAATCATTTACATAGAATATAAATGAAATAGAATGTAATATGATGGAATAGAATACATAGAAAAAAACAGAGTTTTGTGATACCGTAGTGCAAATAGAACGAAAAACCAGTCTTGGACTATAACCTTGGATTAAACATGCCTCAATTGTCAAGACAGGTGACTAGCCAGCCTGAGCTAATGTCTGCTATGATGAAATAGAGAATACATAACTCAAAACAGATTTGGCAGCAAGCTTGTTTTGTCTCTGTGTCTAGTTCTTTGTCAACAGTGTGAGTCAGGGAGCCTGGTGGGAAATCCCTCATCTGTTACTGCAGCGTGAATACTATGAAGACACAACACAACTCTTAATTCTGACCGACTCCATAAAGAAAAATATGGTATGTTGGATAATTTCTTCCTTAGTGCGCCGTACAGCTAGATAAGGATGTTAATATCTCGCTTTAAGAATATCAGTCAAAGGTTTGAGAGCCAACCCAGACAATCAACCATAAGTCATGATTGAGTCAGAGACTGATGCCTCTCAACCAAACCGGTGTTGTTTTGGTTTGTGGGTGTAAAATCCCTTGAGCATGTTCGGTCACATGAAACACACATTTTGGGGAAATATGTTCAAAGACCCATGTTCGCAGTTCCATTTCATCTTCTATGGTTATCATTACACTTCTCCTCTCTGCCATTACTGGTACCCTTCTGTGGTGGCATCACATCAACACAAGAAGGGCAGAGCATAAGTCGAACACACTTGTGGAGTTATTCCTCTTTATAAATTCAGCCAGCCGAAGTCTCGCAAGACTTGCTGGTGTCTTGCAAGATGTTGACGGTTTTAAGTTTTGCTTGACTTTTGAGGCAGATTTCCCCCCCAAGATTTGTGTTGAACGTCAGTTTTTACAACTAACTGGCTGTTTAACCATGTGGGAGTATTAGGGTGAGAGATTATATGACAGGCTGTTTTACATGATGTAGATCACTTGAACAAATCAGATTAAATCTGTAGGATAAGAAAGGTATGAGTTAATAAGCCGTGAAGAAATATGTCGTAATTTTAGGTGAGGAAGTGAAAGAGCATAAATGGTCACAAATAATATGTAGTTGGGAGTACATTTGTGAAGGTGCATGATAATTTACAGAATAGAATGCTTTGTCCAAACACAGCTGTGGAAGTGTTGGGCATATGAGTGTTTGCACACATGCACGCACACACACAATCAGGCGTGTATGGTATATTAACCAAAGATTGAACTCTTTGGGATGAATGCCAGGCGTCATGTTTGGAGAAAACCAGGCACCGCTCATCACCAGGCCAATAACATCCTTACAGGGAGGCATGGTGGTGGCAGCATCATGCTGCGGGGATGTTTTTCAGCGGCAGGAACTGGGACACCAGTCGGGATAGAGAGAAAGATGAATGCAGCCAAATACTGAGACATCCTGGATGAAAACCAACATTTCTCATCCAACCTGATGGAGCTTCAGAGGTGCTGCAGAGAGGAATGGGCCAAACTGCCCAAAGATAGGTGTGCCAAGCTTGTGGCATCGTATTAACAAAGACTTGAGGCTATAATTCCTGCCAAATGTGCATTAACAAAGTATTATGGCTAGAATACTTACATACATGTGATTTTTTTTTTATTTTATTAAATAAATGTGCAAAGTTAAAAAAACAACAACAACAAAAAAACGTTTCACGTCAGCATTATGGGGTATTTATCTGTATATTTTTAGGACACAAATGAATGTATTTCATTTTAGAATAAGGCTGTGACATATCAAAATGTGGAAGAAGTGACGCGCTGTGGCTTCTTTCTGAATGCACTGTATAAGAAGCCCAAGCGTTTCTTTCTTTGATCTTCAAATCCCTTTAAATATGCCTTTTACAGTTTTTTCAGGATTTTATGACTGGCCGGTGACCAGAGTCAACCTCTAATCTCGGCCAAAGTCAGCTGGGATAAGCTCAAGCTCACCAGTCATCCCAATGTGAACAAGCAGTATAGAACATGGATAAATGGATAAACGTGCAGCTACACACCATCACATCTTCTCTAAGCATCTTCCTGTTGGGAAATGTTGAGTGAGGTGACTTATGAGAGAGCACTATTTGTTGAATTCGTACCTGCAAAAGTTTCCCATGCAGATAGCACCACAAAAACACTTTCTATTTAAGTTACGAAGAAAAAAAACTAATATTTTACAATATAAAGCGGGGAAAATAATTGAGCAAATATGCTCGGCATGCAGCGAATACTAACCAACAATAGGCTGGGTTCTTCTATACTCCTGTCCATTAGTTTCACCTGGTCTCATAAGACATGCTCTGTTTCTGTGTCTGCCAATCAGTTCCCATGCAGCCAACACATTCTCCACAGGTGTGTGGTTCACCCATTTAGTCTGACTCTTCTTCGTGACTCAGTTGGAGTACTGTGCTCTCTCATAGTTGTTGTCTTTTTCTTTATTTGATACATTGAACAAAGAGGGCACAGTCTACCAAGTCAAATTGATTTTATTTTTCCTACTTGGCCATTAAAGCTGATTCTGAGTCTGATGTTGCTCTGGATTGGTTGTTTTTGCTAGTATGTCATCCTTCATTCCTCTCAATGAGTCGTTGCTCTTTGAAATAGGCCCAACATATTTACGTGTGAGCTGCTTGTCTGTATTTGGCTTCATTAGCTTAGTCTAAGTCAAACAAATCAAGACTCTGATGGGACAGGCCAAAAGAAAACCACCATATAAAATACTTACAGACACTTCTTGTTTCTTCTTGAATATGACCACTCCTATGGTAAGAAGGTGCATACTCCCAGGGGAAACAACAGGAATTTTGCAGCTGTTGCTGTTTTACCTAATTTTGCGAGGCCCCTGTCAGTCAGAGGCCCTTGGAATTGTTCTTTACAGCGTTCCATACACTAACTGATTTTGGGCGAGACACAATCCCAGGGCACTGCATAAAAACAACTATTCTTATTTTCACCTATAGACTCTACAATTAATCTCACATTTGTATCTTTTGGAATGAAAGAAGTCGGAAAAACCCCACATACCGTATTTTTCGGAGTATAAGTCGCACCGGAGTATAAGTCGCACCTGCCGAAAATGCATAATAAGGAAAAGAAAAAACATATATAAGTCGCACTGGAGCCCGGCCAAACTATGAAAAAAAACTGCGACTTATAGTCCGAAAAATACGGTAATCTTTTCACACAGAAGTCCAAGCCAGATTTGGCCCTCAGTATGTGCGGTATGGTATATCCTACATTTTTTTTTATCAAGTTCTCATTTATTCAGACATTTAAACATTTGACAGATGAAGAAAGACACACAGTATGAAATGGAATAGAAAGAAGCTAAAGCTTATTACACTTATCTATTTACAAAAAAACCCCAGAAAAAACTACCAATGTCTTATGCATGCATTTGTACAATTTTGTTGTATTATTTGCTTAATACAGTTGTACTTTAACTTAGAAGTGTTTTTAGATAAGAGCTGTCTCTCAGCTAATTGTTATGCTTTAGTTGGTGCAGCAAATATCACAGCAGACCCCGTAAGATCCGCCAACAACATCACTCAGTAGCATCAGCTTATAGCCCAATATTGACAAAATTTAGTTTTCCATCCATTGGAACAAAGAAAGGGAGTGTGAAGGACAGTGCTGAAAAGAAGTGGATGATCTTCATTGTATTAAAGAAATCATCAATAAATGACAGTGTGTAGTCATCTTGGCGAAGCAGTACACTGCTCGTCCGCACCATACTGAAGGGTCTAACATCAGCCAGGAATGTTAAAATATTTAAACAGCGGACATTTATCTATGAAATAATGGATGGTGTGTTTGACAGTGAAGCAGCTGGAAGGCGATTCCGCAGAAGTTCACTCTCCAAAGTAAATAATGTACATTATTTTTACATTACTTCATAAAACTACTGTAGTTAGTACAATCTATTGTATATTGTATATTACATTATCATATATTGACTATTTAAAAGTTTGTTTTTTGTTTTAAAAGTCATGTTATATGTTAAATTTGTGCTGTTTTTGGGGCCAAGCATCGATTAAATTGATTTGATTTGAGATACAAGTGTTTGAGTTAAGAGCTCTGTTACAGAACCAAGTGAGGGCATGAGTATTGAAGTCAAAAAATTATGCAATTTGTTATTCTTATAGCCAGACCTGCGTGTTTATTTCGTACCTGACGGTTGCCTCGTACTCGACATAATAATACGAAGGCAACACTTTTAGCCGAAGCCGTCAGGTACGGAAATAAACACACAGGTCTGGCTATAAGAATAACAAATTGATGTTTTATTATGTTTGTTGGCACCCATGAAGTCTGCCGTGATAGTGATGTTAAAAAAAGGGACCCTTGTGATGCTTAAAATGATCAAAATATGTAATTATTAAATGTTAATGTAAACGTGCCTGTTACTACATTATATATATATACTTGCATCATGTATATAAAACCTTAATGGAGGTGTTTGGAGGTTTTTTAAGGGCAGAATGAAGCGGCTCCCATAGGCTCCATTGTACGCAGACTTTTGATCACACTTACCTAATATTTAGAATGCAAAAAAAAAAAAATAGAACCGTCGCCATGTCTGTCATAATGATTGTGAACGATAGGCAAAATCCCAAAAAAGTGCAGTTCCCCTTTAAGATCGGTTCATGAATAAGGCCAGATGTCCCAAAAGGTCACAGAAGTTGTGGCAGTGTTGAGTAATTGAGTTCATGCTTCCCTGCAACTATGTACATGTATATTACCTAAAGCCCCTTACAGCTATAATCAGTCCATCAATCTCTGAGCCTGTAATTATTCATTTCACACCAATCTGGCTACATTTTACTGCATAGCCCTGTTGTTCCCTGTATTTGAGAAGTTACCCAGTTATTACAATGTACGGCTCCTTGGCCTGCTCTATTCTCGTTCGGACAAGGATTAACTAAGCCTCAACACATTTTGGCCGTAATAATTCTATGGTGCCAAAATAAACGGATTGGTATTAGTACTCCCTAAAAAACAAAGCTTTTAACTGAACTTATTGACCCCTTTTAAAGTCTGCAAATGAAATCTATAGCTTTGGTAGTCTGATTCATTTTCAATAAGGTTCAGTCTTCATGACCAGTTATTACATGGACACTTAAATAGCATGAAACCCCAAATTCCACTCATAAAAGCTAAATCAATCACTCGTGAATTCATTTCCAGACCGCTGATTTGTCTGCATTGCCCACTGCATGTGTACCATTGATAGCTAAAAGCAAGGAAGTGGGCAAATAATTACTTCCAAGCCAAAAGGTACATACCTTTCTGTCACAGCCTTCATAAATTCATCCAGCAGGTCATCATAGTCTTGGCCTCGCACTCGCTCATGTCTGAGTCCAATGTAAAGTGGATCCTGCAACAGTGCCTAAAAATATACACAAGTAGAGGACAAAAGAGAGGATATTGTTTAATATTATGACTACATTCTAGAACGATAAGGTGAGTAATGGTCCACCGGTTCCACATGAAACACATTTTGTTCACATGTTTCTTGTGGCGAGTGCTGGCGTAGTTGTTTAGTGCGATGAGAACAACCAGAAGCTCTGCTAATTTGCCTGCCAAAATTATTTCTATGCATTTTTCATATCCTTTTGAATTACAACTGACAGGGACAGAGACTGTCCCAAAGATTCCCTCGTTGGACTGACCGTGCACAAACGACTTGGGGAGCTTTGAAGTTGTAATCCAAAAAGCCGGGCAGCTGTTTCCATGCCTCATTTGAGCGAGCGTCCTTTACTTCCCATGCATTTTGGAATACATAATTACACAGTTGCTCGAAAGGGAGTAAAGCTGGGAGAGCGAAGCTGCCACCTTTTCCATCGCAAGGTCAAGAACCGTAGTGTCCCAGAGCGTTATTTATATGAAGCTGACAAGTCATTTCCTGGCAGGCATGTATTGGGACAGTCACAGACAGGAGGTGGCCAAGGTAAACTGTAACTTAACCAAGCAAAACGTGATCTTTTCATCACCACGTTGGTGATTCTTTCAAAACTGATGCAATCGCATGCAATGTCAATAGTCTTAGCGAGGGCAATTCATGAATTAATCTGCATCTGTACTGTATCACTACTGGGTTAAACAAGAACAAATAGCGCTGCTTGTCTTTAATTTACAAACCCCGTTTCCATATGAGTTGGGAAATTGTGTTAGATGTAAATATAAACGGAATACAATGATTTGCTAATAATTTTCAACCCATATTCAGTTGAATATGCTACAAAGACAAAATATTTGATGTTCAAACTGATAAACATTTTTTTTTGTTGCAAATAATCATTAACTTTAGAATTTGATGCCAGCAACACGTGACAAAGAAGTTGGGAAAGGTGGCAATAAATACTGATAAAGTTGAGGAATGCTCATCAAACACTTATTTGGAACATCCCACAGGTGAACAGAAATTGGGAACAGGTGGGTGCCATGATTGGGTATAAAAGTAGATTCCATGAAATGCTCAGTCATTCACAAACAAGGATGGGGCGAGGGTCACCACTTTGTCAACAAATGTGTGAGCAAATTGTTGAACAGTTTAAGAAAAACCTTTCTCAACCAGCTATTGCAAGGAATTTAGGGATTTCACCAACTACGGTCCATAATATCATCAAAGGGTTCAGAGAATCTGGAGAAATCACAGCACATAAGCAGCTAAGCCTGTGACCTTCGATCCCTCAGGCTGTTCTGCATCAACAAGTGACATCAGTGTGTAAAGGACATCACCACATGGGCTCAGGAACACTTCAGAAACCCACTGTCAGTAACTACAGTTGGTCGCTACATCTGTAAGTGCAAGTTAAAACTCTCCTATGCAAGGCAAAAACCGTTTATCAACAACACCCAGAAACGCCGTCGGCTTCGCTGGGCCTGAGCTCATCTAAGATGGACTGATACAAAGCGGAAAATTGTTCTGTGGTCTGACGAGTCCACATTTCAAATTGTTTTTGGAAACTGTGGACGTCGTGTCCTCTGGACCAAAGAGGAAAAGAACCATCCGGATTGTTATAGGCGCAAAGTTGAAAAGCCAGCATCTGTGATGGTATGGGGGTGTATTAGTGCCCAAGACATGGGTAACTTACACATCTGTGAAGGCACCATTAATGTTGAAAAGTACATGCAGGTTTTGGAGCAACGTATGTTGCCATCCAAGCAACGTTACGATGGACGCCCCTGCTTATTTCAGCAAGACAATGCCAAGCCACGTGTTACATCAATGTGGCTTCATAGTAAAAGAGTGCGGGTACTAGACTGGCCTGCTTGTAGTCCAGACCTGTCTCCCATTGAAAATGTGTGGCGCATTATGAAGCCTAAAATACCACAACGGAGACCCCCGGACTGTTGAACAACTTAAGCTGTACATCAAGCAAAAATGGGAAAGAATTCCACCTGAGAAGCTTAAAAAATTGGTCTCCTCAGTTCCCAAACAATTACTGAGTGTTGTTAAAAGGAAAGGCCATGTAACACAGTGGTGAACATGCTCTTTCCCAACTACTTTGGCACGTGTTGCAGCCATGAAATTCTAAGTTAATTATTATTTGCAAAAAAAAAATAAAGTTTATGAGTTTGAACATCAAATATCTTGTCGTTGTAGTGCATTCAATTGAATATGGGTTGAAAAGGATTTGCACATCATTGTATTCCGTTTATATTTACATCTAACACAATTTCCCAACTCATATGGAAACGGGGTTTGTAACAAACAATATAGGTGATGTTGACATTCTTGGACATGCATCCTCTATCATTATGAACTAAAACAAAAACTTAAATTCAATACAGAAAAAAGCTAGTACAACTATTGCAAAGAATGAACCGACACTTATCAGCTATGAGAAGTGAAAAACGCTTAGCGTTCTGGTCGGCTTGCTTGACAGTTTGCCAGCACAGCTCATTTTCTTTCCCCCTTACCCACTCAAGGTTGAATATAATCCTATAATAGCAGTCAATTTTATCATCATTAAGAGCTAAAAACCAGGCTCCCGTATGAAAGCAGCCTCCACAAGACCTCTGCATGGCTTAAGACACATATAGTTTACGTGTCAATTGGCCTGCCATCTCCTACTAAAGAATAATATACAAATGGAAAATCCAACCAACACACAGACTGCAGTGTAATCTATTCAGTAGTTGTTTTATAAAAGTTGCATGTGCAGCAAGTATATGTGCATTCACTTGCAAGTTAAACCCAATCTATAGAAGGAAAACAGCTTGCTTTTCTGGTTGTATGTACTATTAAAGTATAGTATGGTAAAAGTTTCAGGGTCAGTGACAAATGTGCTTCTAAAAAGTGTGTGCTCACTGTTTGGTACTGAGAAACATAAAACTGAAACATTTATAATATATAAAATATCATCTTGGACTTCTACATAACATTGTTTAATTTAGTAACATTGCTTTCAGATGTGCCACCTGACTTTTGCAACTAATTTCAAATTACAGAGGTTTATTTTGGGACATCTGTATTAGCTTTAGGATTTGCTAACCTAGTTTAGACTTTACATGACACTTTTAAGTAGAGGTTCCCCTCTAATACTGAAAACATTGGCGCTCATTTCATAGTTCTGTGCATAAAAATGATTAGATATTCATTCATTCATTCATTTTCTACCGTTGTCCCTTTTGGGGTCGTGGGGGGGTGCTGGAGCCAATCTCAGCTGCATTCGGGCGGTAGGCAGGGTACACCCTGGACAAGTCGCCACCTCATCGCAGGGCCAACACAGATAGACAGACAACATTCACACTCACATTCACATACTAAGGCCAATTTAGTGTTGCCAATCAACCTATCCCCAGGTGCATGTCTTTGGAGGCTGGAGGAAGCCGGAGTACCCGGAGGGAACCCACGCAGTCACGGAGAGAACATGCAAACTCCACACAGAAAGACCCTGAGCCCGGGGATCGAACCCATCACCTTCGTATTGTGAGGCACATGCACTAACCCCTGTGTCATCGTGCTGCCCTCTACAGGTATCATTTCCCTTAAAATAGTAGTGATTTAGGATTGTTTTCTATGAGTTTCAGCACATACTGGAAAGCCTAATTTAGGTCTAAAATGTGGCATCACCTACAGAAATGTAATATTGTGTAGCATGTGTTTTGGTAGCATCTTCATCCTGAATTCCAATATGATCACGCATAATTTGAAGGAATGATCAAATATGTCATCCAGATGAATTGTTGCAGATTGCAGCAATACAACTAAAGAAAGGGTCAGCCTGCATACACACTTTGAAAGTATGCACCTCTCCAGTCAAATTGACTCGTGCAAAAATGGAACGAACCCAGCAAGAGGAGTTTAATTTGCAGCAATTGTTTTAATGATTTTGACTTCAAAGAAGAAGGGTTTTGGTCGAAGTTTGGATGGAAAACATGTTAAAGACCCATCCATCCATCCATTTTCTACCGCTTATTCCCTTCGGGGTCGCAGGGGGCGCTGGAGCCTATCTCAGCTACAATCAGGCGGAAGGCGGGGGGTACACCCTGGACAAGTCGCCACCTCATCGCAGGGCCAACACAGATAGACAGACAACATTCACACTCACATTCACACACTAGGGCCAGTTTAGTGTTGCCAATCAACTTATTCTCAGGTGCATGTCTTTGGAGGTGGGAGGAAGCCGGAGTACCCGGAGGGAACCCACACAGTCACGGGGAGAACATGCAAACTCCACACAGAAAGATCCCGAGCCTGGGATTGAACCCCAGATTACTCAGCACCTTGGTATTGTGAGGCAGACGCACTAACCCCTGTTCCACCGTGCTTCCCCTGTTAAAGACCCAACCAAGCCAAATGCAATCCTGAAAATCAACAGCACACACGAGGGGAGAAAGACTGAGTCAGAACCTGCAGAAAAACGGAGAAAGAAGAGCAGATATGGCGCTCAAAGAAGACAGAAAAATATGTTTAGCTGCCAGTATTCAATTGTGTGTCCTCTTCTACTGATGTTTTACTCAAGATGTTTGAAAGAGCATGAGGGAACTCTATGGAAACTCTATGTCTATGGAAGAGCAGGGAAGTCTGGAAATGGTGAATCTTTCAAATGTCTTTTTTTGCTCATGATGTTACCCATATCAGTTTTGAAGTAATCATGGACCAAAGTGACACAAACATGCAATTAAGTGATCAAAATAATAGTTTTACATGCCTTTATCCATACTCTATGAGGGGGAATGGGCTCCATTTCTGTAGATGACATCACACCAAGAGGGGACGGCATATCAATTCTGCCGATGGACAGGGGGTGCTCCAAGTACAGTTGGCTAGCTACCCATTACTCAAAAACTAATTGACATCATGGAAAATGACTGCAAGATTAATTTTCAGAGCAACAAAACAAAACGAGAACGTGTTAGTGAAATGTCGGTCATCTGGAGACTGTGGACCCTTTGACAGTTCCGTACAGTAGATTCTACCACCATACATAAATAAGAACGTGACTAAAAAAAAGATCAACTTTAAAGAGTCAAGTTACATATGGAATGACTTCATTACATTATTTAAAAATGAAAAGGCTCTCAATAATGTGCATGTCATTGACAGTGACACATAACATGCATTATTAAATGATGAGGTGGTTAGAACGCGCACATACTTTGCAAGTAGTAGAAGGATTATTTTGTTTATTAGGCATGCATCTGTAAATCCCTGCTTCTTCTCACCCTTCACAATAAATACAAATATACAATAAACAGAAGAAATTACTTGACATTTTATGACTAATCTAAAAGTTGAAATAAGATCCATCATTGTGATATTTGAGAGTAAGGTATAACCATCTGTGTGTTTAAACCCAGTTTTATACATTTAGCGACTCATGGAATTGTGCATTATGTGAAAAATATGGCTTCAGTAAATCATGGGCCAGCTGTGGGCAGGTCTGGGTCACAAAGTCCATGTTTTTATTTGTATTTTTAGTCCCTGTCTGACTGTGTGTATACACTGTCTGTATCTGTTGGCAGAATTTGCAGGTTTTGAATGTTGATTGGCAATACTAAATGTTCCCTAGTGTGTGAATGTGAGTGTGAATGTTGTCTGTCTATCTGTGTTGGCCCTGTGATGACATGGCGACTTGTCCAGGGTGTACCCCGCCTTCCGCCCGAAAGCAGCTGGGATAGGCTCCAGCACCCCCCGTGACCCCGAGAAGGATAAGCGGTAGAAAATGGATGGATGGATGAATAATATATTTTAGATTTCAGTGTAAATATTATTTAAGTAAGTAAATTAAGAAAGTAGAGAGGTAACACTTTTCTTTTTTGCACAAATAGGCTTTTAAATTCTACTGCTTCAATATCAAGTAATACTCAAGAACTTTATGACTTTTATGCTTAAATTACATATGTAATTTCTTCAAGTAAATTCATGTAAAACATTTACAAAATATTCCTATGTGACATTCTGACGAAATTGCATTTGTGTTAAATTATTGGGGTTTTATTTTAAGTTGATTTAAAAAAAAAAAAAAAAAAAAAAAAAATTGCGATTATTTGTCATTAATCACAATGCAAAAGTGTGATTAATCTGATTACAAAATTAATCATTTGAAATCATTTATTTTACATTCATTAAGGAATTGAATTAATGCTGTAATCCTATTTTGTTTCAGATATAATACTTTATATTACCGATACCTGCTGACATGACATTTACTTCACAGATAAAATAAAAAGTCCTCAAAAGGCAAATTATGGCAAAAAAAAAATGCAGGTTTTTAGGTATACAAATTAAATACATTTAAATAAATGTAGGTTTATGACACAGGGGAATGTTAGCAAGTCGACTGAAAGAAGAAGAGCAGCTACAGTCAGTTGATCTCAACACTGTCATTAGTAGTTTTACATCAATTGTATACGTGTGGTAAAGTGCACCAAAAATGGTAAATACCATATTTGCATCATTCTATAGCCAAAGTGTATTCATTTAAAAAAAATTTTTTTTTTTTTTTTTAGATTGAAGCTGATCTGCAGCAGCTGAGTCATCGTATGTCTGTTATGGAAAAATAAATAACATCTTCTGGCAGGCCCAGCTCAGCTGTGTCAGCCACAGAACTCTTCAAGTCCACTGCGCCTTTAATCAACATGGATACAGTACACAGAGAGTTTTGTCTGTATATATATATATATATATATATAAACGTGCACGCTGACTATTCTTAGTGTGCTTAAAGCTGCAGACACATGTGCTGGCCTGCCCACAATTTAGATAAAGGACCAGGACTAGCAGGCTGCTGTTCACATAACCTGGCACAGGAAAAAGGTATTTTTCCAGCTGGCAACCTTCAGTGGCAAAGCAAACGTCTCCAAAGGGTCAAATGTGAGATTAGGCTGTGGCTCTTTGAGGCCAAGTGTTCCTGCGTATACTAGAATAAGGTTTTACTACATACGTATAAAATACTAAACGGTCTAGCTCCATCCTATCTTGCCGATTGTATCATACCATATGTCCCGGTCAGAAATCTGCGTTCTAAGAACTCTGTTAGAGATGCTACCTCAGTAGAAGCATTTAAGTCCCATCTTAAAACTAATTTGTATACTCTAGCCTTAATATAGACCCCTCTTTTAGACCAGTTGATCTGCCGTCTCTTTTCTGCTCTGCCCCCCTCTCCTGCATGGAGAGGGGGGTAAGAGTGCTTGTGCAGCCCTTTGAGACACTTGTGATTAAAGGCCTACTGAAACCCACTACTACCGACCACGCAGTCTGATAGTTTATATATCAATGATGAAATCTTAACATTGCAACACATGCCAATACGGCCGGGTTAGCTTACTAAAGTGCAATTTTAAATTTTGCGCGGAATATCCTGCTGAAAACATCTCGGTATGATGACGTCAGCGCGTGACGTCACAGATTGTAGAGGACATTTTGGGACAGTCGTCTGTTTTCATCGCAAAATTCCACAGTATTCTGGACATCTGTGTTGGTGAATCTTTTGCAATTTGTTCAATGAACAATGGAGACAGCAAAGAAGAAATCTGAAGGTGGGAAGCGGTGTATTGCGGCCGACTGCAGCAACACAAACACAGCCGGTGTTTCATTGTTTACATTCCCAGAAGATGACAGTCAAGCTTTACCATTGGCCTGTGGAGAACTGGGACAACAGAGACTCTTACCAGGAGGACTTTGAGTTGGATGCGCAGACGCGGTACCGTGAGTACGCATGCAGCTGCGGCTTCCAAACATTTGATCGCTTGCCCGTACGTGCGTGCCGCTATGTGCATGTCACATACGTAACTTTGGGGACTTTGGGGAAATATATGTGCTGTATGAACTTTGGGGAGGTGAACGGTACTTTGGGCTGTGGGATTGAGTGTGTTGTGCAGGTGTTTGAGTTGTATTGGCGGGTTACATGGACGGGAGAGGGGAGGTGTTTGTTATGCGGTATTCATTTGTGGGATATAAAATATAAGCCTGGTTGTGTTGTGGCTAATAGAGTATATATATGTCTTGTGTTTATTTACTTTCTACTACTAGTCATTCCCAGCTGAATATCAGGTCCCACCCGCCTCTCGCAGCACCTTCCCTATCTGAATCGCTCCCACTGCCCTCTAGTCCTTCACTCTCCCTTTCCTCATCCACAAATCTTTCATCCTCGCTCAAATTAATGGGGAAACATCGCTTTCTCGGTCCGAATCGCTCTCGCTGCTGGTGGCCATGATTGTAAACAATGTGCGGATGTGAGGAGCTCCACAACCTGTGACGTCACGCTACTCGTCTGCTACTTCCGGTACAGGCAAGGCTTTTTTTATCAGCGACCAAAAGTTGCGAACTTTATCGTCGATGTTCTCTACTAAATCCTTTCAGCAAAAATATGGCAATATCGCGAAATGATCAAGTATGACACATAGAATGGACCTGCTATCCCCGTTTAAATAAGAAAATCGGATTTCAGTAGCCCTTTAAGGGCTATATAAATAAACTTTGATTGATTGATTGAGAATAATCAATTTAACTGTCGCAAATGTTATTGAGCACACCAATTCTCTTGCTTTTTAAAATTACAATTAAGTGATATGACTGTAAAAATGGCAAACTAGACTGACACTACTTTGTAGTACTGTAGTCGTTGTAAAATGTTTATGTTTGTAATGCACATCATCCTATTTCATAGCGGAGAAGCTGTCAAGTTGATTTTTTAAGAGAACTATCCCTCATGCTTGTGTAAGCACTTTGAATGCAGCAAATGAATGGCATACTCCGCCACATATGATTATGTAGTGTTTGTGGTTGAAAGTAAAAATG
Organism: Nerophis lumbriciformis; assembly: GCF_033978685.3. NCBI lineage: Eukaryota > Metazoa > Chordata > Actinopteri > Syngnathiformes > Syngnathidae > Nerophis > Nerophis lumbriciformis. Next base: position 14,616,981 of record NC_084551.2, read on the forward strand.
GTGAATTTAAAAATATTACGTACTCAAGAAATTGTTATGTATTATGATTTAAGTACGGGGCATGAATGGGTCCTGTGTGTATGTGATCTATTATATTTTCCCCAAATGTTTTGTCTCCTCCTGACTTAATGTGTCAGTGTTCCACATGCATTAGGATAGAGCGTTAAAGGCAGGCTCACATTCATTCCCATGAGAGTCAGTGGAGATGCATAAAGCCAAAATACTTGAACAAAAACCATAAAACTTCTCCTTCTAAGCCGAGACAGAAAACCTATGAATTAGCTGTGAAATATCAGCAAGATGTAATTACAACCAATTACTGCATCTCCTGCTGTTTGTTGGACCAATGGCCACAATTTCCACAGCCTGAATAAAGTTATGAGGGAGAAAGTGCTGCATGAAAAAGTAACTTATGCTATTTCAAATTTTAAAGTAAGCACTTTTGACCTTCATTTCAGATATTTGATCTTTCTGAGATTTCTATTTCTAATGTGTCTCTAATGAAAACCAGCATATACTGCAGTGGACATTTGTGTTTTGCATAACTAGACTTTTTTTTTTCTGGAATGTGTCAGTGTGAAAAAAGAAATAGGCCAAACACAAATGTCCACTGTTGGTTCTTTTGACAATTTATAGTGTAAGTACAGTACATAATATGTTTATATGCAGTCTAATTTATAATATAATGACAACATAATATCAATGTTCCAATAAGGTTTTTATGTTGCTTTATTAACTTTAAATGTATTGACTGTAAATTATGGTGAAAACTATTGACAGTTTAACAATATCAATACATTCTCTGTTCTCTTTAATTACGGACAATTGTTTGAGTAACAACTGAACAAAAGCAAACACTACCATCTACAGTAGGGAAGGTATTCATATGGCTGCATTCCTGGGTGGATCACATATGAGAGGAAGAGGGGGTTAATCATTTTGCAATGCAGTCTGCTGAAAATGATGGAAAGCCCCACTCTACATAGCAACTGATGCTGTGGTCAAAGTTGGAATTGCCACAAAACACATTTTAAGATATTCAACACTCTACTGCCGTCTGACGGCTGAAGTGGACAGTGCACCCACCCAATTTGTCACGTTTCATGTGTCAGGTAAACAGTGACGAATGGGGCCATATGAATCCCCTTCCTCATTCAAATCCTTTGGTTCTTGCCCTCAAAGTCCTCCCGTGTCCGGGGAATTATTTCCTGAGTTTCTAAACGTTAACAAAAACAGCAAAAAATATATCAACCTAATCACTCTAGTAATGATCAAAAACTGATATGTCCCTAGGCATCAAGACCACCAATGTATGGATCGATCGGCCCTCCTCTTACATACTGTAACAATGCTGACACACCAACTATTGTTGTTACAGTATATTACCTACTTGTTATTTTACCGTAAATACCTGCTTACTTTCTACTGTAACATGGTTACTTCTTAAACTTAACTAAGCACTTTTTTATTTGTGTTGTTTCAAGCTGGCTTCTCCTGGCTTGCTCTCGATGTGTAACATGTTTACTTCGTCCCCCAGTGATAATGTTAATTGACAATGATACTTATGATACTAAGAAATGCAGTTTATTTGCCTTAAGTGAGGTGAATATTATTAGCCTAGGTGAGTTTCTCCACACTGTGTACGGAGACACATAATCATCTGGGGGACTATAAATAAATACATGTTAGTCAGTGGGGATCGGCTTTTGTGATCGGCACTAAAAGGCATCAATCGTCATTCTTTTTCAGAAAAATTGGCCGATACTGATAGGTGGCCGATCAATTGGCACATCCCTACACTACAAACGATACTCACATAACATGTAATGGTGGTTCTTCAGTCAAAATGTTGCCTCAATTATGTTGTACAGACCATCTTCAATCCACTTTCTGACCGTCTCTTCAGGATGCGCTATTTTTTCTTATTTACGTGCCTCCACTTCGACAGCGTCTTCTCCCCACCCACTTTCTTGTAGCTTTTAGCGCTTCCATAGTGTACTGAGAAATTTAAGTTCTAACTAAACCCTACTTTGTATTAGACATGGCAACAGCGGAGGATGCATGTGCATGTACGAGCCAGTCTGCCGCACAACAAGAGGAAGCCAAAAAGAAGGAGCTTATTGACTCTGGTGTAGACTACAATGGCGGACGCGTGCAAGGCACTCTGGGTACATTTATACCATATATGGATAATCCGGTAATGCTTTTCCCAACCGGTGAGGTTACAAAATGGGACAATTCCAAATGGGTCGTTTGGTAGAAGTATGAAGGAAGGCAAGATTGTTTTAAAATATTTGAGGTCCAATTTTTAGGACTTATGCAGATCCCCAAAACAGGAGGTACCAATAGACAAGTGTGTTTTGCATAATAGGGCCCCTTTAATTCCCCCTTTTTGCTTACCTTATTGTCTGTGCCCACGTCCAGTAGCACAGGCAGACATTGTTGTGGAGGCACACCTCCGCAGGCTGTGTACAGGGCCAGCTTCCCCACTGGAATTCCAATCCCATTGCAGCCAAGGTCTCCCAAGCCTAAGATCCTCTCACCGTCGGTCACACACACAGCCTGTGGTTGTAGAAGATTTTCAATTATGTTTGAACTTGCACGGATGTTTAAATCAGCATATCCAATTTGTCCTCCTGAAAACCAGTGCACTACCAGTGGTGTATTTTTATTTGTCATCAGTTGCAAATTTCAGGAAATAATGGCGCTGTTATGCAAAATACAAATAGATAGATAGATAGATAGATAGATAGATAGATAGATAGATAGATAGTAGTACTTTATTGATTCCTTCAGGAGAGTTCCCTTAGGAGAGGACTCTGCAAGTTCTCAGGAGGTTACTCATCAATACATTTGTAATAATCAGAATGTGTGGTTTTAAATGTCAGTGATTTAGAGCAGTCTTCACATGATCAGCTTTCTTACTCAAAACGTGAAGACAATAACCTTCATGCCGCTGTAGTGGCTGCTGTTGGCAGGAGCTCTGTGCTCTTGTGTCATCCTTTTGTGTTCCTGATGTTTCCCTTTTGTTTTATTGTGGTTTTTTTTTTTGCCTTTTGGGACTGTGTGACAAGGGGTGGCACTTTCCTGACTTCTGCGGTGCTTTTTTGTGAACTTCTGGATCTGCCTCCCGGGAGCCTTTTGGACATGGAGACCAGCTGCTGGGACTCTGCCACACCAGAGTCTGTTTGGAGAGACTGGAGGAGATGCAGATGAAGAGACAGGACAAGCTTCACAGTGTCTTGGCTGAATGAGCAGGTATCGGACACTTCGGTCTCCTTAGACGCATTCTCGCTCATCCATGCAGACTGGACACTGGCCAGGAGTTGGTAGGCGGCCGAGGGTGGAGTCGGTTCTCTTGGTTGCTTTGTTGGGTCTGCTCCTATCTCTGGCCATGCCCCCCCCTCCCCAGCAGACGATGGCGTGGAACACCGCAGAGGCCACCACAGTGTATATGTTTAGGCTTTTGTTTGTTGTAGTTTTACTTTTGTGGCTGTGTGTAGAAGTGGCTGGTTGCATCAGCTGTGCTCTTTTAAGGTCTTTAAAGGGGAACATTATCACCAGACCTATGTAAGCGTCAATATATACCTTGATGTTGCAGAAAAAAGACCATATATTTTTTTAACCGATTTCCGAACTCTAAATGGGTGAATTTTGGCAAATGAAACGCCTTTCTATTATACGTCACATCGGGAAGCAATCCGCCATTTTCTCACTTTCGTCGGTGTGTTGTCGGAGGGTGTAACAACACGAACAGGGACGGATTCAAGTTGCACCAGTGGCCCAAAGATGCGAAAGTGGCAAGAAATTGGACGACATTTGTTCAAAATACGAGGCTGTGGGGAAAGCCGACGAACTGGTCAGTCGTTTGTTCCGCACACTTTACCGACGAAAGCTATGCTACGACAGAGATGGCAAGAATGAACCGAAGATGATCAAGAGAAGAATATCGACCCTAGCTTCCCTGGCCTGCTGACATCAACTCCAAAACTGGACAGATCAGCTTTCAGGAAAAGAGAGCGGATGAGGGTATGTCTACAGAATATATTAATTGATGAAAACTTTATTCATTACTCGCGGTATTACGTAAATTATTATACATAAACTGTTTACCAATAATTTAGCTTAAAAACATTTATTTTTTTCAATCATTCAAGTACATTCGGGTAGTCTTGTGTAATGCAGTATTTTGTGTCTATTTAGGTATGGTTAACCTGAGTGCTGAAATCGTGGAAAAATATATGTTCTTAGCGCGCCTGAAATGGGCTGTCTGCACTCTCAAAGTGCATGTTGTTGCCAAATGTATTTCATATGCTGTAAACCTAGTTCATAGTTGTTAGTTTCCTTTAATGCCAAACAAACACATACCAATCGTTGGTTAGAAGGCGATCGCCGAATTCGTCCTAGCTTTCCCCCGTGTCGCTGGCTGTCGTGTCGTTTTCGTCGGTTTCGCTTGCATACGGTTCAAACCGATATGGCTCAATAGCTTCAGTTTCTTCTTCAATTTCGTTTTCGCTACCTGCCTCCACACTACAACCATCCATTTCAATACATGCGTAATCTGTTGAATCGCTTAAGTCGCTGAAATCCGAGTCTGAATCCGAGCTAATGTCGCTATAGCTTGCTGTTCTATGCGCCATGTTTGTTTGTGTTGGCATCACTGTGTGACGTCACAGGAAAATGGACGGGTGTGTATATAACGATGGTTAAAATCAGGCACTTTGAAGCTTTTTTTTAGGGATATTGCGTGATGGGTAAAATTTTGAAAAAACTTCGAAAAATAAAATAAGCCACTGGGAACTGATTTTTAATGGTTTTAACCCTTCTGAAATTGTGATAATGTTCCCCTTTAAGGTCTTTAATGTCCTTTGTGTTCTTTGATGTTTCCCTCTTACACACATGTTTATGTATGTTATGGCTATGAGGTTTGGCCTCAGTCTTGACCCCCTCTCCAGGGGCCCAGGCTTAGACTGAATTTTTTTTTTCTCACCCCATCCCCAGGGTTTACCTGTTTCTCACCTTTTTTGTAAGGGGCGCCAGAAGTTGGCAGACCCGTCAGCGATCCTGTTCTGTCTCCCTGTAATGTTTGTCTGATCGTGAATGGGATTGTGCTGAAAATCTTAGATTCCTCTCTAAGATTATTAAAGTATTTCGGATTCTGATTCTGATATATTTGATTGACTTAGTATGCAAATGTTGATGTTTGACAGAATGTCAATAAAGACTTATCAGTGGATGTCTGATTGATATCTGAGCTAAGAACATAGTGGCTGTGAGGCAGACTAACCACATATCCACATTGCCGCTTGATGCAGATCAAACATAATGAAATACACATTGATACAGCTTAAATAAAGTCGATATTTACCTTGATGTCCTTTTCTGGCCAATTCTGAAGTAGTGATGCAATGTGGCCACGATCATGGATAGTGATGAATAGCCCCCTGGAAGAAGAGTAGTGAAGAGATGACACTACTTTTTTTTTTTTTTTTTACATATTTTATAACATTTTATTACAACTATTCAAAAAAAGAGACATGTCACAAACAAGAACATAATAAACGGGGCACTTTGTACTTGAAAGAAAAACGGTTGTTGAGCTCTGTTTAGAAGTAAATCTGCCATTGCTTTTGAACCTTTACTTCTTCTAAGCGGGACTTATTCAAAACTGATGGCATTTTGGGCTGAGGACTTAAATGTTGAGCCACAGGGCGTTTGCTGTGGAACCCCCAAGCTCCCCAAATAGATTTTCATCTTATTACCCACTCCTGCCGCTAAATCCACTTTTTCCGTTTCCTACTGCCTGGCATTAATGTCCTGTGTGGCGAGACAATCCGGGTGAAAGACATTGTGTGTGTGCCTGTGTGAGGTGTGTGCCTGGGATCCACCCACAGTGTTTTCTTCTCAATAAACCCATCTGTTATCAGCATAGGACATCACGTTCCGTGCTAGCAATTGTAAAATAAGTAAGACAAATCCAAGAAGAGAAGTTGTCGAGATAAAGACAAATGTTTCCAATAAAAATGAACTGAGAAAGGTTCATGTTCGTAAACCATGGACAAAATAGAAAATGCGGAAATGTACATACCGTGGAACTTTGATTTACGAACCCCACACTATATGAAATTTTTGATTTACGAACCACAGACCGAAAAAAAAAAATGTTTTCGTCTCTGTGTATGAAGGTTTCATCCACCCGTTTTGTGCCTGCAAGGTAGCCATTTTGTGCCTGTAGTACATCCATTGTGGGCGGACTTATCAATCTCCCCAGTGCTGCTGTTAGCTCCTGTGCTTGGTGCTACTTTATGCGTTTTAAGTGTTTTTTTAGCATTCTTACAGCATGCTTTGTGTTTTTCTAGGTCAATATGAGTCCAAAGAAAGCAATAGACAAGCGATGTGTGGTTTGAAACATTCAGAAAGTATTCACAGCGTTGTCGACACTGCCAGCCCCCACCCTTTCCCACTTTCTTTGGCAAAACAAAGCAGATAAACCAACAGGGAGTTTTGTGACTTCAAACTGCGAGTGCACCCAAGGCTAGTGGCAGTGTGTATCGGCACGGAAAGTTTAGCTGTTGTTGTTTTTTGTCTTTGTCATTAAATTGATCCGTCACCTCCTTCTTATGTTTGTTTGATGTACAGTACTGTATAGCGCTTTATATTGCTTTCTAAGTGTGTAAACAAAAGAACCAACTAAGTCCGTAAATCTGGGTTCCACCACGTGTCTTACTAAAAGTAACAACTATAATAGAAATATACAAACCTACAGTACAACAACAACGGTAAGACACTGCATTAACTATTATTTATTGTGTGTTACACAGTGTTGAGAACCTGTTTAAGAACTGAGTTTAAGTCTATTTTTAATATTTAATGTTAAATTATGTACTGCGTATATTAGGGATGTCCCGATCCGATATTTGGATTGGATCGGGACGGATCCAACGCACCGATTTAAATAATACATTCCACTTTTCTGCTGCTCCGTAATTTCCGTTCCGCATTTTCCAGCACACCTTCAACACATCCACAATTCTCACGCAGTTGCTTTTAGCTGCTGGCATTACACGACAGGCTCTTCTCACTTTTTCCTGTGTCTCCCTCTCACAGACAGCAAGTGCACCTTCTTACACACGTCACATACTGTCACGACATACGTCACATACTGTCACGTCATACGTCACATACGTATACGTCCTCCCCGAGCAGAGAGGTAGCAGCATGGCTAACGTTAGCTGTGATGCTAGCGCAGCCGTGCGAGCAACGCTCCCTCTAAGGTGCTCGCCTGTGCAATTGCGCACTGTTTAAGCGTCCTCTGCGCATAGCAAATCTATGCCACGCACAAAATCAAATAAAAAAATAAGCGCATAACAATTTTCGACACACGGACACGACAGAGAAAACAGTTTTCGTCATCATTGTTCAAATATTGTGACGTCTGTCGAGAAGCTTATCTCCATTCGGTGCCACACGCCCACACCATCAAAATGCAGAGGCAAAAATTTCCACATCAACACCGTATGAAAAAATTAGTGATTTTTTTTAGTTGTGATTTCCTTCTCTGCATGAAAGTTTAAAAGTAGCATATATTAATGCAGTATGAAGAAGAATGTTTTAATGTAGACATGCAAGCCTTGAAAGAAAATTTTGAAAATCAAGACTACATTTCCTGCAAATGGGTGCATTTCTACCCTATATTTTAACTTTAGATTTATTCTCATATCAAACTCTTTGGGCTGTCTTTTTGACACTTACATCCGGCGCCCCCCTCCACACCCTGGATTATAAATAATGTAAATAATTCAATGTGATTATCTTGTGTGATGACTGTATTATGATGATAGTATATATCTGATAGTATATATCTGTATCATGAATCAATTTAAGTGGACCCCGACTTAAACAAGTTGAAAAACTTATTCGGGTGTTACCATTTAGTGGTCAATTGTACGGAATATGTACTTCACTGTGCAACCTACTAATAAAAGTCTCAATCAATCAATCAAAACACATAGAATCATCATACTGCTGTGATTATATGCATCAAGTGTTCATTCAAGGCTAAGGCAAAATATCGAGATATATATTGTGTATCGCAATATGGCCTTAAAATATCGCAATATTAAAAAAAGGCCATATCGCCCAGCCCTAGTTTCAATGATGCCATTTCTGTTTGTCATGTATCATTTTGTCTATTTTGTGTTTATCCTTGAATAAACAGGTCAGTTTCTTGTTACCAACCATTGTGTATTATTCAAACTCCCCTAATTCAGCTTGCTAGTTGTTATGAAGAGTACTAAAACCCTTTTCAACATGATTCTGACAACTAAGTAGGCTAAATAACTTTAAACTTTAATACATGCTCGGATAGGCCAGTATCGGTCAGTATCGGTATCGGTCAGTATCGGTATCGGATCGGAAATGCAAAAACAATATCGGTATCGGATCGGAAGTGCAAAAACCTGGATCGGGACATCCCTAGCGTATATTGTACTGTACTCTTTTAAGTTGTTGGTTCGACTCACTTTGTTTCGTCTTGTGTTATGTTGGGAATAAGTGCCACCAAAATTTCATTGAAGGAATACAATTACAATACAAATCTTTGAATCTTCAATGTTTGAAAAATTCTGTATTAGAAAGTAAAAAGTAAGTATGTAAAAAACAGGGGGTGAAAAACTCATTTTCAGATCAGAGTTTTCTTATTCGCTACAGCTAAATTAAAATGACAGTGTAAGCATGAAAAAATCCTGATGAGTGGAAAAATAAGACTTTTTAGATTTGTGTGGTAACTGCTAGCCAGTCTCGCATGATTCAATCACAGAACATCAGACATGTCTGTTCCACTTAATATATATTTTACAGTTAAGCATTCAGTCTCTGCTTTATTAGGTTACACAGCCTCTAGCCGGGCCCCTTAGTAGGCATCCTGCAGGCCACATCTGGGCCCCCAATTTGACCCAGCAAACCAACACCCAAATAATGAAACCATTCAGTCCCACTCGGGAAGTGCTCATTCATGTAGAACTCCCTCCACCCAGCAGGGGGAAACAGTGAGCCGTATGCATCACAAGGAATCAGCAGTAGAAGAATATTACTCGAGTTAAGACGACAAATTTGGACCGCCACAAATAGATTTGCATGCCACTACCTACCAGGCAGCGGCATGTAATGCAACTCCACTCAGAGTTCCCACGTGGTTAAGGAGTCATATTTCTGCCTTAGTTTTGGGGTAACAAAGGCAGATTTTGAGCACAAAATGTTTTATTTTGCAAGCACTAATATTATATTTTAAAAATAAATCAGCTCAAGCAAAAACAAATGTTTCAGGGACTATGAATGTATTTTGTGTTTGCCTGTTATTGGGTGTATTATCCATATTAAAATTAAATTGCTGCTTTTGGCACAACCCGACTGCTGCTCTCTCAACCTCTGCTGTCTGTGCTTTGAGGTTTCAACCAGGGTTAGGAACAATTTCCCTTGTGGATCAATAACGTTTATCTAAGCCTAAGTCTCAGGGTTATGTGCTAAAAAGGCAACCAATCAGAGAACTGGACAAATGTAAGCTCTGATTGGCTGTTTGGTCTCTAATTAGATTGCTTGTTACATTGTCTCGGAAGCATTGGTTAGCAGCTAATACAGTCAATAACGAACGAGGAACAATCAGAACCAAGTTGTTTTATCAATCTGGTTATATAAACCATTAAGGGGAAAATTATTTAAAGGGGAACATTATCACAATTTCAGAAGGGTTAAAACCATTAAAAATCAGTTCCCAGTGGCTTATTTTATTTTTAGAAGTTTTAAAAATTTTTTTTACCTATCACGCAATATCCCTAAAAAAAGCTTCAAAGTGCCTGATTTTAACCATCGTTATATACACCCGTCCATTTTTCTGTGACGTCACATAGTGATGCCGATACAAACAAACATGGCGGATAGAACAGCAAGGAATAGCGACATTAGCTCGGATTCAGACTCGTATTTCAGCGGCTTAAGCGATTCAACAGATTACGCATGTATTGAAACGGATGGTTGTAGTGTGGAGGCACGTAGCGAAAACGAAATTGAAGAAAAAACTGAAGCTATTAAGCCATATCGGTTTGAACCGTATACAAGCGAAACCGACGAAAACGACACGACAGCCAGCGACACGGGAGAAAACAAGGACGAATTCGGCGATCGCCTTCTAACCAACGATTGGTATGTGTTTGTTTGGCATTAAAGGAAACTAACAACTATGAACTAGGTTTACAGCATATGAAATACATTTGGCAACAACATGCACTTTGAGAGTGCAGACAGCCCAGTTTTCATCAATGAATATATTCTGTAGACATACCCTCATCCGCTCTCTTTTCTTGGGGGTCTGGCGGCAGATTTCTTTGACTTTATCGTTGGAAATGCATCTGCTTTGAGTGTCGCAGGATATCCACACATTCTTGCCATCTCTGTCATAGCATAGCTTTCGTCGGTAAAGTGTGCGGAACAAACGTCCAATTTCTTGCCACTTTCGCATCTTTGGGCCACTGGTGCAACTTGAATCCGTCCCTGTCCGTGTTGTTACACCCTCCGACAACACACCGACGAGGCATGATGTCTCCAAGGTACGGAAAACAGTTGAAAAAACGGAAAATAACAGAGCTGATTTGACTCGGTGTTTGTAATGTGTTTGAGAAAATGGTGGATTGCTTCCCGATGTGGCGTCACGTTGTGACGTCATCGCTCCGAGAGCGAATAATAGAAAGGCGTTTAATTCACCAAAATTCACCCATTTAGAGTTCGGATATCAGTTAAAAAAATATATGGTCGTTTTTCTGCAACATCAAGGTATATATTGACGCTTACATAGGTTTGGTGATAATGTTCCCCTTTAAACACTGTGAAGGAATTTTTGTACATTTTTCTGCAAAGTAACACGTGATCTACTGTAAATGGAGACCAAACAGCAAATCAGAGCGTACATTTGTTCATTTGTCCATCCACTTATTGTTTTGAGCAATTTGTTGAGCAAAAGCCGCCGTGAGATGGAACGTTTGACCACACAATATGACTGCGTGAGATGATCAAAGGAATGCCCTAATCTCTGTCAGATTCAATGTTAACAAAAACATTTCAGGTGCCGCATCCCTCATCCATTTCCCATTTTCTGCTCCTCTGCACTCCAATGTGCCGTTGAACTTATGACATTTGACCCTGACAAGAAGAAGCGCAATGGGGGAGGAAGTTTTAACAGCCTAGAAAACACACATAACGTAACTCTTGGCAGAAATGACAAGAGCAGCAAAGAGGTGAACTAGAATACATGACATCAGGAGTCACAAGGTTTTATGTCCATCATCACGGTGTTAAAAACAGGGTTGAATAGTAGTGTGTGACTTGAAAATGTCTTGTCCTGCAGCCATAAAGAGAGTATGGGTGTGAGACAAAGAGGGAAAGATTAAACATTCTGTGAAATGAAGTCATTCTAGACTGTCTACACTTCATAAAAGGATCATCAGGTTAGGAGGATCTAAATAAGTTATGGGTGAAAGGAAATAATATTTTGGACTTGCTTCTACTAAATCACCTGAATGTTGCATATCTTTAAACATACATTCTTCTTATGCAATAAACTAAGCCATGAATCTATTGCTGTATCTCGAACAGTCAGGTCAAATAGGTTGGACCTTCAATGTGTTGCCGAAAATGAATATTGGAAAGATAATATTGAATAAGTGCAAAAGTAGGGTTGTATAAGTACATGTTGTTCACATTAAAATATATATGCAATATATATGCAACACACACATACACTACATTACGTTCATGATACGACTCTGCATTAGTTTTACAGGTTTTAACTACCGTATTTTTCGGATTATAAATCACAGTTTTTTTCATAGTTTGGCCGGGTGTGGGACATATACTCCGGAGCGACTTATGTGTGAAATTATTAATACATTACCGTAAAATATCAAATAATATTATTTATCTAATTCGCGTAAGAGACGAAGCAAATGTCAGCAATCGTCACACACACGTCAACCAATAGGAATTCGGCGGGGGCGGGTCATGGCAGAAGTGCATTGGGGGTCATGGGATGCTAACTGCTACTATGTCCGTAGCTATTAAAATGGATCATTTCAACATTGGCGGTAACTTATAAAAAGTGAGAAGGGCTGAACAAAAATGGCACCGAAAAGGAAATCATATACTGCAGATTACAAGCTGGACGTAGTGAAATATGCAGCAGAAAACGGGGATCGAGCAGCAGAAAGAAAGGAAGTGGCGCATACCAGGAGCGACACCGAAGCAGAAGATTTCATGGGATTTAGCGATTAGGAGTGACAGATTGTTTGGTAAACGTATAGCATGTTCTATATGTTATAGTTATTTGAATGACTCTTACCATAATATGTTATGTTAACATACCAGGCACGTTCTCAGTTGGTTATTTATGCCTCATATAACGTACACTTTTTCAGCCTGTTGTTCACTACTCTTTATTTATTTCAAATTGCCTTTCAAATATCCATTCTTGGTGTTGGGTTTTATCAAATAAATTTCCCCCAAAAATGCGACTTATACTCCAGTGCGACGTATATATGTTTTTTTTCCTTCTTTATTATGCATTTTCGGCCGGTGCGACGTATACTCCGGAGCGATTTATAATCCAAAAAATGAAACGACGTGGTCGCATAGTGATGCGGGTGTGGTTCTCCCAAGGATGCAGACGGCTTCGGACACAGCTTGCAGGTACGAATATGATTTATTTAAAATATAAATCATACGGTGGATAAACAAAAAGACATGCACGTAGCACAAAAGGCAAGAAACAAAAGGACTAGCGTGTGAGCTAGCAGGCAAAATGGCATAGCGTGAAAACTAGCAGCTAAGGAACATGAAATAATCGTCGTCATCAGTTGTATGGGAACAAACTACGAAGCCAGACAGAGTGAGGCCAGAGCAAAGACTAAATAGCTCTCTGATTAGTGCCCGGGCAACAGGTGCGCGTCCCGAACACTAACCAGAGGCAGGTGCGTACAATCTGCCGTCATGGCAACAGAAACAAACTAAACTCAAGGTGCTGAAAACACGTGACACAAACATAAACAAACTATGATCCGGGCAGCGGATCGTAACAAAAAATACGGTATGTGGATTATTTAAAGTAAAATTTGCATCGTGCAAGGTAGCAATTTTCAGGAATAACTAGTAGGAAAGATCACCAATATTACGACATGGCTTTAGTCTGCCTGCACTCATGCATGAGCAAGCATACTTCGACTTTATAAATAAGTCTCAGTCATTTCTGCTTTACTTTCCATTTCTATTGTGTGAGACACATGCACATGTGACATGAGCATTCATAAGGAAGTTTGTCGCTTTATTTAGTGAAAATGTAGACCCCTTTAGCAACTCTTTATAGAAAAAAAATGTTGCGATAAATCTTGCAGTATCCTGGAGTTATTTACAACAAAGTAAAGTACAATTAAAGTATGTACTGTACAGTAGGTACTAGTGTTGTCCCGATACCAATATGTTGGTACCTGTACCAAAATGTATTTCGATACTTTTCTAAGTAAAGGGGACCACAGAAAATTGCATTATTGGCTTTATTTTACCAAAAAATCTTAGGATACATTAAACTAGGGCTGCAACAACTAATCGATTAAATCGATTAAAATCGATTATAAAAACAGTTGCCGATTAATTTAGTCATCGATTCGTTGGATCTATGCTATGCGCATGAGCAGAGGCTTTTTTATATTTATTTTTATTTTTTTTATTTTTTAATAAACTTTTATTTATAAACTGCAACATTTACAAACAGCTGAGAAACAATAATCAAAATCAGTATGGTGCCAGTATGCTGTTTTTTCCCCCAATAAAATACTGGATGGGATAGAAATGTAGTTTGTCTCTTTTATCCGATTATTAATCGATTAATCGAAGTAATAATCGACAGATTAATCGATTATCAAATTAATCGTTAGTTGCAGCCCTACATTAAACATATGTTTTTTATTGCCTTATTGCCTTATGTCCTTAAATAAAATAGTGAACATACGAGATAACTTGTCTTTTAGTAGTAAGTAGGCAAAAAAAGGCTCCTAATTAGTCTGCTGACATATGCAGTAACATATTATGTCATTTTCCATTCTATTATTTTGTCAATATTATTTAGGACACGAGGTAGAAAAAGAAATGATTAATCTACTTGCTCATTTACTGTTAATATCTGCTTACTTTCTCTTTTAACGTGTTCTATCTGAACTTCTGTTAAAATGTCATAATCACTTATTCTTCTGTTGTTTGTATGCTTTACATTAGTTTTGGATGATACCACACATTTAGGTATCAACCAGATACCAAGTCGTTACAGGATCATACATTGGTCATATTCAAAGTCCTCATGTGTCCAGGGACATATTTCCTGAGTTTATAAACATAATATATATTTTTTTAAACGACTAAAGATTTTGTGATGCTAAAAAATATCGATGTAATCATAGTAGTATCGACTAGATACGCTCCTGTACTTGGTATCATTACAGTAGACGTTAGGTGTATATCCATCATTGGCGTTTGTTTACATTTTGACACCAGTGAGCTACGGTGTGTAGTGAAGCATGTTTAGCAGTGATGATACTTGTAAGAAACGTACTTTATTTGTCACCATGGAGGCGAGGATTAGTGATTACCTTTTAGAGGCAGTATAGTACCAAATATGATTTATTAGTATCCCGGTACTATACCAATACCGGTATACCGTACAACCTTAGTAGGTACCATATTACAGCATGTTATATAGTTATGTAACCCTAACGAGCATAGTGGGCTGCCGTAAAAACCACTCCAGTCATGTAGCAACTTTAAAGACAACTGATGGCCACTTTCCTTACTATGGTGTTTGGAGCCCTAATACTAACTGCACTTTTGGTGTCAGTCAGGCTTGAGCATAGTACACATTGTCCAGAACTTAAACAAGTTAGCAGGATAGGAAATGAATGCATGGATACATTTCTTAAAATCTAAAAACTCTCATAACACTGAACTTGTGCTCTTGTCGCGTGCAATAATGTTACTGGCGTTACGTTCTGGTGTATGTCTGGACCCTGGGATGCAGAGACGGTAGGAAAGTGCATGGATTTTTATTAGACAAAAAAAAAAGGTAAGACAAAAACATAGACGTGAAGCTGGGAAGTACACAAAGAGCAAACACATGTGAAATGCAAAGCAAACAAAGCAAAATTATCCAGCTTCGTCCAGAGGAAAGAGGATGGGGCTAGCATAGGGGCATCCTGATTGGCAACCAGGGACAAGTGTGACCTGATTGCCAATCAGGAAAAGGTGAGGGATCCAGAGGAGTGAGACAAGGAAATAATACAAAATACAAGAAACTGATAACGGTCATGTGAAATCATGACGATTGGGGTTTCGTAGACTAGCTACACTACACAGGGTAAGCGTTACAAATAGATTGAGTGGCCTTTTTCCACAGAAATACAATGAACTTACAGTTCTAACTTCACATCTGTGTCGTATCCCCGACTATGGAGATTTTGGAGTGTATAAAGCAGGCCAGTGTTTGTTTAATATTCACTTTGTGGCTCTTTGACAAATGAATGACATGTTTGCCAACACACTGTAAATTTAATAAATACAATGTGTGAGTCAGACTGCTGCTGGGGAAATAACGGCGCTGAATAGCTGTCGCCTCATTTTTGAGATGAAAGGAGGGCCACAAAGCACTGAGCTGCTGTGTCTGGTTCCTCTCGTAAAAGCGTGGCGAGAACAGAAAGCCTAAAAAAAACAACCTGATGACTTGAAAAAGCACTGCCGCTGACCTGCTAACCAACACAAAACCCACTGAAGGCACTGTGGAAAAGCTGGTTCACACTGTGACCCCCAAACCCACTGAGCCCCATGAGGAAGACGGCCTCCATACTTTGACCCGTGTCCACACTAAACACAACCAGTCACCATTCTTCAACCTCAACAGATGACCTTAATCTTTGGTGCTGGACACCCTCTATTAGAGAACCCCATAAGGTTGAGGTGACACAATGATGACCATCACTATCAATCATTTTATAAGATTATTGAGAATGAGATGCTTTTCTGTATTTTAACTATTACTATTGTCAAACATAGCGAGACTTTTGAATATTTGATACACGATACTATAGAATGTCTCATCTGGCAACAATTCTGCCAAAGGCATACATTAAATAGTAGAGATGTCCGATAATATCGGCCTGCCGATATTATCGGCCGATAAATGCGTTAAAATGTAATATCGGAAATTATTGCTATCGTTTTTTTATTATCGGTATCTTTTTTTTTTGTTTTGTTTTTTTAAATTAAATCAACATAAAAAAACACAAGATACACTTACAATTAGTGCACCAACCCAAAAAACCTTCCTCCCCTCATTCACACAAAAGGGTTGTTTCTTTCTGTTATTAATATTCTGGTTCCTACATTATATATCAATATATATCAATACCAGTGTTGGGTTAGTTACTGAAAACCAGTAACTAGTTACAGTTACTAGTTACCTTATTTCAAAAGTAACTCAGTTACTAACTCAGTTACTTACACCAAAAAGTAATGCGTTACTGTGAAAAGTAACTGTTTAGTTACTTCTTTTTTTTCTTCTTTTTTTTTAAAGCTCCCATTAATGCCCTTTTAGCCTTCATTTCAGTACTGTTATTGCACTGGAGAATAATACAATATGTTGATCAACTTGACATGCATTTGTATTTTCCTTTTAACATAATGAAAAACAGTGCAACATAAAAAGGCATTTCTCCTTTCTTTAAACTTGGACCAATGACCATTAATAAAAAACAACTTAAAGTGCAACATAAGAAAGCACATCATCTTCCTTGAAAGATAGGTAGTGAAATAAAGCCTGACATCTGGAGTGATGCTGTTGTCTTCTACACTTGGAGCCATGGATTGTAGAATCCTTGTTTTCAGTGGCAGGATCATTGACACAGATGGTGAAGTTTCAGTGCTCAGTAGAGATGCAACAGTTTTGAGGGGTTTAAGCGCCTGGAGGACCTCCTCTGCCACTCTCACATCGTCATCAGAGAGGGTGATGATGTCTTTGACATTTGTCTTCAGGGTCTTGTGGGTCAATGCAGAGTATATAGCTGCCTGTTGCTCCAACAAATCATAAGTGGAGTTCCACCTTGTTGGGACATCATGTATGAGCTTTATGAGTAGTCAGCTTTAGCATTTCTTGCTTTGTCTTAAACACATGAGCAGCTGTTGTGCTTGGGTGGAAGTAGGGAACCTCCTTCCTGATCCTCCCAAGGAGGCGCTACATCCTATTGACTAGATGTGATGCCAAATTCACTACATGTGCAAAGCACCTATTTGTGGTCCCAGTCCTGCCTCATTCACTGCATTTATTTGATTTTTGGCATTATCACGTGTGACTGGGATATCTTTATCTTCCATTCCTCCACTGCTTGTGTCAGTACCTGCGCAAGGTGACTCTCGTAGAGGGGGCGTGTCTTCTCATCTCCTAGTCTGCTGTGATGAGCGCGTATAGTTCCGCTGGACGTCCACCCGTCTGTCATGAGCGCAACAGATGATGCTCGGGATAGTTCATCCACAACTTTTTTGTACTCCTGCTCATAAAGATCTGGCACAATCTTATCGCTGAAGTAGGTGCGCGACGGGGTGTCGTAACGTGGCTCAAGCACGTTCAGCATGATTTTAAAACCCTCGTTTTGCACAACCGAGTCTGCACCTATAGACACACCGATTAAATGGCGCAGGCCGTTCAAGCTCCTCCGTTACTCCGCTCGCCATGACCGCGCTGTGTGTGGACTGAACGTGCGAACAACTTTTTTTTTTTGATGAGGTGGCGACTAATTGCCGCCTTCCGCCCGAATGCAGCTGAGATAGGCTCAAGCACCCCCAGCAACCCCAAAAGGGACAAGCGGTAGAAAATTGGATGGATGGATATCAAACCGCGGATCACGTGTGTCCCTCCCCTCCCCACACACGCCTCTTTTCTTCTCTCCGGCGTGTGACAGAGGAAGATTCAGAACGACACCGCAGCGCTTGTTTCTAGTCGATACTAAAAAATAACGTAAAATAACGCAGTAACGCATCATGTAGTAACGGTAACTGAGTTACTGGATATAAAAAATAACGCGTTAGATTACTCGTTACCGCCGAAACTAACGGCGTTACAGTAACGCGTTACTTTGTAACGCGTTAGTCCCAACACTGATCAATACAGTCTGCAAGGGATACAGTCCGTAAGCACACATGATTGTGGGTGCTGCTGGTCCACTAATAGTACTAACCTTTAACAGTTAATTTGACTAATTTTCATTAATTACTAGTTTCAATGTAACTGTTTTTATGTTGTTTTACTTTCTTTTTTATTTAAGAAAATGTTTTTTATTTATTTATCTTATTTTATTTTATTTTTTAAAGTACCTTACCTTCACCATACCTGGTTGTCCAAATTAGGCATAATAATGTGTTAATTCCACGACTGTATATATCGGTATCGGTTGATATCGATATCAGTAATTAAAGAGTTGGACAATATCGGAATATCGGATATCGGCAAAAGCCATTATCGGACATCCCTATTAAATAGGTTAGATGTGTTGGTTGTGTACTCACATCATCATAACCATCATTGATATTGGTTAAGAAATATGAAAACATTTATCATGTCTACCAAAATAAGTATCATTTGGCCATAATTGTAACGTGTATATTTAGTGCAAAATAACAACACAGCAAGCAGCTTTGGGACTGACTTTCCTGACCTTAAACTGGGACTTTCGTCTATTTCGTCCCAAAACCTGCAGGCATCTGTTAGACCTTTCAGCACGACAATGACCGAAAGGTTACTACATCCAAACAACAAATTCAAAAACCAGAAGCAGAATCACATTCTGCACACTCCACATAGCTTTCATACTCACTAAGAACCCCTTCCTATTTCATACGCTCTAAAACCGACGTTATATTAACATGAAACTTCAATGGGTACTCTAATATTAATGTATTCAAAATCGGCGATGCACCGAGAGACCTCAGTAAGTTAATCGTGAAGTAGTGAGGGAACATTGTATTCCCCAAAAGGTTTCATATCAACTGTCCACATGTTCCAACATAATCAATACTTCTGTAATGTTTTAGGATTAAAAAAAAATTGCATTCTATCTAGCATTATTGCTTTGTTTTTAAATGACGTCACATCCGGGTAGCGTCCCGCTCATTAATAATGCATCGTAGTCAAGCCAGGGTCTGTTCTCAATGGGTACTAGGCAAAATTTATCCTTTCTCGAAGAAAAATGCACTATGCTTGCGTTGTTTTCCACTGTACGAACCATTCAAATCGCAAAAAGGATAAACATTTCTTCAGAGTTCCTCAAGAGGTAATCAAAAAGGGCAGATGAGTGCAAAATTTTACAAAACAATGACGAAAAAATTCGAATGGCCTCCAGTCCAAAAGGAACAGAGTCGAAGAATACACACGTTTTCATTAAAGGTTTGTTTGATATACTTTCAACGTTTAGAATATTCAGTTTGAGTGTTATCTTGATATTATTCGTATTTCTTAAAACTTATTTTTGCTACGAATTTTTCGAGAAGCAACAACTAGGCGAGTCTAATTAAAAGAAAGCGAAACCTAAAAGAGTTAAAGCTTTCACCAAAGGTAGAAATCATAAATGAAGCTTTCAGTACATACACATTGTTGACATCTATAGTTATATTTTGATAAAGACGAAGAAAACACGCTAATTGTAAGCAGCGCGTGCAAAAGCAACAAACATGGCAGTAGACGCAAAGTTCCATCCATCCATTTTCTACCGCTTATTCCCTTTTAGGGTCGCGGGGGGCGCTGGAGCCTATCTCAGCTACAATCGGGCGGAAGGCGGTGTACACCCTGGACAAGTCGCCACCTCATCGCAGGGCCAACACAGATAGACAGACAACATTCACACTCACATTCACACACTAGGGCCAATTTAGTGTTGCCAATCAACCTATCCCCAGGTGCATGTTTTTGGAAGTGGGAGGAAGCCGGAGTACCCGGAGGGAACCCACGCAGTCACGGGGAGAATATACAAACTCCACACAGAAAGATCCCGAGCCCGGGATTGAACCCAAGACTACTCAGGACCTTCGTATTGTGAGGCAGATGCACTAACCCCTTTGCCATCGTGCTGCCCAGACGCAAAGTTAAAACATGAAATTAGTGTTGTCCCGATACCAATGTTTTGGTACCGGTACCAAAATGTATTTCAATACTTTTCAGTACTTTTCTAAATAAAGGGGACCACAAAAAATTGCATTATTGGCTTTATTTTAACAAAAAAATCTTAGGGTACATTAAACATATGTTTCTTATTGCAAGTTTGTCCTTAAATAAAATAGTGAACATACAAGACAACTTGTCTTTTAGTAGTAAGTAAGCAAACAAAGGCTCCTAATTTAGCTGCTGACATATGCAGTAACATATTGTGTCATTTTCCATTCTATTGTTTTGTCAACATTATTAAGGACAAGTGGTCGACAATTAATTATTAATCTTCTTGTTTATATACTGTTAGTATCTGTTTACTTTCTCTTTTAACATGTTCTATCTACACTTCTGTTAAAATGTAATAATCACTTATTCTTCTGTTGTTTGGATGCTTTACATTAGTTTTAGATGATACCACAAATTTGGATATCAATCCGATACAAAGTAGTTACAGGATCATAAAATGGTCATTATTTAAGTCCTATTGTGTCCAGGGACATATTTCCCGAGTTTATAAACATAATATAATTTTTTTTTAAACGAAAGAAGATATTGTAATGCTAAAAAATATCGATGTAATCATAGTAGTATCGACTAGATAGAGATAGAGCTCCTGTACTTGGTATCATTACAGTGGATGTTAGGTGTACCGGTACTTTTTAGAGGCGGTATAGTACCGAATATGATTCATTGGTATTGCGGTACTATACTAATACTGGTATACCGTACAACCCTTGGAATGTCTGGGAACGCTACCGACGGATAATGCTTGATATCACTCGAGTATAGGGATCTATGCCATTGTTTGATTTTTTTACTACTGGTTTTCACTTTCGGGAAGAAGTCAAGTCACGGAATACAAGCAATAGATGGTTTTGTTTCTGTGGTCACTAAGGTGGGAGAGGCAGACATTATGGTGTTTGTACTTTCCAATACAATTGGTTATTTGACAACTCTGTAAATTAAGTAGTACATTGGTTATCCTAATGTAAATCTGTATGCTATATTATCATACTTGCCAACCCTCCCGGATTTTCCGGGAGACTCCCGAAATTCAGCGCCTCTCCCGAAAACCTCCCGGGACAAATTTTCTCCCGAAAATCTCCCGAAATTCAGGCGGACCTGAGTGACGTGTCGACAGCCTGTTTTCACGTCCGCTTTCCCACAATATAAACAGTGTGCCTGCCCAATCACGTTATAACTGTAGAATGATCGAGGGCGAGTTCTTGGTTTCTTATGTGTGTTTATTGTTAGGCAGCTTCATTAACGTCCTCCCAGCGCGGCAACAACACACAACTACAGCAGTCATGTTTTCGTCTACCGTAAAGCAGTTTGTCTGCCGTAAACAGCAATGTTGTGACACTCTTAAACAGGACAATACTGCCATCTACTGTACATGCATATATGACAATAACATCTAGGGCTTTTAGAGAGTGCAGTGCACAACTGCGCACACAACAAGGAGACGAAGCAGAATGCATCATCAGAGAGGGTGTTCAGCATGGTTAGAAAAATAGTGACAGAGAATAGAACAAGGATGGACAATTCAACCCTTAACTCAACAATGAGTAGATGAGTATTATGTGTGTGTATATGTGTAAATAAATGAACACTGAAATTCAAGTTTTTCCTCTTATTATATATATATATATATATATATATATATATATATATATATATATATATATATATATATAGAGAGAGAGAGAGAGAGAGAGAGAGAGAGAATTCACTGAAAGTCAAGTATTTCTTATATATATATATATATATATATATATATATATATATATATATATATATATATATATATATATATATATATATATATGAAATACTTGACTTGGTGAATTCTAGCTGTAAATATACTCCTCCCCTCTTAAACACGCCCCCACCTCCCGAAATCGGAGGTCTCAAGGTTGGCAAGTATGTATATTATCCAACAAGTCCTTTGAAAAAACATTCATCAAGCCAAACTTGAAAGTATGTAAGGCATTTGTCTTAACTTTAATGTCGAGACTAACTTAAGTCAATGAATGTCCATCCATACTATAATAAAATAAACTATGCAGACGGTCCTATATTCAAGATGAATTCATTAATCCAAGTAACTGCAAGCTGGTGCTGTTGCTGCACTCAGATCATGTGTAAAATAAACAAACTTTACACAAATTATTCTGTGAAGGATTATGCTTTAAGAAACATCCAAGCCTGTGACAACACCGAAAATGAAACACATTATAATTAGAAGTCTCAAAGCAGGCTGAATATTCTCTTAACTATGGTCTCAAGCACAGTATGAACCACTTGAAAGAAAAAAGTGAAGTAATTTCCAAGAATAACTCGGTCTTTGACAAAAGAATAAGAAACACATTTTAAATATTGCATGACGAAAGAGCTCCCTAAGGAGAGCCATAGCTTTTTGAAACACATTTAAGTGGGAGTACCAATCCAAAATGAACACACTCGAGTTGTCTGCCAGACCAGCTGCTGGGATGCTGGAATTAATATTATAGTTGGAAAGGTCAATCGGTCTTAACAGTAACAAAGGCATGTGGTTTCCAGTAACATCACATTTGTACTAATAATGTAATTTTGTGTTAATCTCCACCTGGTTTAAATGAAAATTAAATTGGTGTAAATGCAACGGGAGACAGTTTTTAAATGTGCCACAATTTGTTACAAATCATTTTGTTAGGACTGCCTCTTGAAACAGTGTTCTACTTAGCACTCAAAGGAAGGCGTGAAGCTGCTAAAGGAAAACACCAACAAAACAGCAAGGGCCACCAAAATAACTGCGCAAGACAGGAACTAAAGCACTACATACAGGAACAACTACAAACTCAAAATAAGGCACGACAACCTGGTGGAGTTTCAGTGACGTGCAGTCACTAGAGGCAGGTGAGGCGGGGCCTCACCTGCCATCATGGAAAGAAAAAAAATGTAAAATATTTTTTTTTTTAATTAAATTGTTATATGTATCCAGTGATTACACTATAAAGTTATTTTCCATTTAACTTCACCAGTTTTAGATTATTTTTATTTAAAATCGCTGAATTTTCACATTTGCCGTTCAAATACTGAGAAGAGACGGTGCGGTGAACAGCAGCCAGTTGAGGCACGTCACTGCGTTGTGCCTCAACATGGATTGCGGACTCGGCTAACTGCTGGTCTGCTGTGCAGTGAGACCGTATTGCTATATGAATTATATTATACATTTCCATAGTTTAGTTAGCTGAGGTATATAATTTACAGTGTAATTTGTCAACAACTGTATGTGTGTAAAGTATTTCTTGTGCTGAGCGATCATAAAACGGCTGCAAAAGACGCACTGGCTGAGGCTCGCCTCCTGCACCCCCGCCGTAGAATGCACGGCAACCCCTGACAGGAGTGTTATATCAACTAAAGTCCACACTTAAACTTTCCACGTGCAAGATTGAATCTATTTAAAAAAGTTATTTCATAAGAAGCCAAAAAGTGCAAAAACAATAATGTTCGTGTTGGAGGAGTTGTGAATGACTGCAGGGCCACAACATTAGGTACACCTGTAGACTGCAGGTGTACCTAATTCACAACTCCTCCAACACAAACATTATTGTTTTTGCACTTTTTGGCTTCTTATTAAACAACTTTTGTAACCTATTTTTATGGGCTTTCCTCTTTGTGATGTTAAGTTCCTGTTATGCGCTGTTATACAGTATATGCCTTGAGCTCTTATTTTGAAGGCGCTAAGAGCGGAAGTGACGACACGTTGGAGTGGAGCGGAAGTTTTTGAAAGAATGTAAATAAAGTGGTCCTCGTGTAAACTGGAGCCTCCGTGTTTGTTATTTTGTAGTTTCATACAGTATAGGCGACATTTATAAACCCTCGGTTACACTTTTTTAAATAGATTCAATCTTGCACGTGGAAAGTTTAAGTGAGGGCTTTAGTTGATATAACACTCTCGTCAGGGATTGCATTAATCCAGCACAATAGCGGCTCATGGATTTATTTTATAAGTAAAGGTAAGACCATAATAACGTTTTTTTAATTAAATGTGCTTTTTTGTGTGCTACAGTTTGTATGTGTAAAGTTAAAGTTAAGTTAAAGTACCAATGATTGTCACACACACACTAGGTGTAATGAAATTTGTCCTCTGCATTTGACCCATCCCCTTGATCACCCCCTGGGAGGTGAGGGGAGCAGTGGGCAGCAGCGGCGCCGCGCCCGGGAATCATTTTTGGTGATTTAACCCCCAATTCCAACCCTTGATGCTGAGTGCCAAGCAGGGAAGAATGCTGGTATGAGCTTTTAAACATAACCCGTTAACTGCTGCCAATCAAATGGTGAATAAGATACTCTTTAGGGTTCATATGTTTGTAAATCTGACTGTGATGAAGTCAGTGCCTCACCAGCCATCAACCTCACCGCACGTCACTGTGGAGTTTCATTTTTTAACGTTTTCTGCTGGTGGTGTGCCTCCGTATTTTCTTTATTAAAAAAATGTGCCTTGGCTCAAAAAAGGTTGAAAAACAATGATCCACAGCATTGTCCACGCTGTGCCATGTACCTGTACTATCAGTGTGATTATTCCAGCAAACGCTTTTTCCCACACCATCCCCATCCATCCCGGTCGGCACATGTGAACACACGACAGCCACGCACCACATCAAATTGCCTGAGTTCCATCAGAAGCTATTCTTAAAGCGATAGTTGAGCCATCCTTGTTATGTTTGTTTGATATACAGTACTGCATAGCGCTTTATATTGTGTTTCAAGCGTAAAAAATGTACTAAGATATGGACTTTTTTTGAAGCCGAAACCCATTATTCATGCTTACATTGTTTCTTATTGTGAAATTCGCTTCAGCGTGCAAACTTCTATTTACTGTTCAAGAACCAGTAAAGTTTGTAAATCGAGGTTTTGTAAAGTAATGAGGGGCATCCTCACTATTTTGAGATACTGTATTTTTTGTGAATACATTTGTATTGCACTTTTAAACAATGGATTACTATTGCACAGTCAAGCATGGTCCCATGAACACACACATTCAGACTGCATTCTGTTATTTGATGTGGTAACTGACCAAAAGTTGCAAATGACCAACATAATAACAATATTACGTAACACTTTAGCAATGAAACAATTTAGTTGGACTGTTTAGTTTCTTCTCATTAGTGGTGTTTAACACTGTAATGGGTTTCCATGGAAAGTATCCGCCCAAAACACCAAAAAGCATGCAAGTAGTATGAGAGGAAGTAGTTTTGCCTTTTCCCAACAATTCCTGTGTATATAGATCAAGAACGCCTGCATGTAAAACAAATGCAAATGGCATTTCTACATGTCAAAGTTCATAGACATCTGGAATAACATCAAAAAAGACAGAGAATCCTTACAGACAAGCGACGCAGTGCATCATTAAATACCCAAGCAACCGACTAAATAATGAAGAGCAGAACTTAGTCAGAGAAGGCGCCCTGGCAGCGCCTATCAATAACCACATTTGTGCCACAGCCTGAAATTACATGAACTCAAAGAAGTTGACATTACAAATTGTAATGGAAAATATGATGATACAGTTACAGCAAAAGGAAAAGCGGCGCATAAAAAAATAAATAAAGAAAAACGGCTATGGCAACTATAAAACTATTTGGGGAACTATTTGGTATCAGCTGAGCAAACACAATTATGTGATTCTAAATTCAGTGTAATTGTCTCTGTAAGATAGATTGCTGGAATTGCGAGAAGCAACTGTGCCAAGAAACTTTAGCTCAACAGAGCCCTCTCATCACTTTGACGTGAAACGTGACCGTGAAGAATTCTCTTTCCGGACAGTCTCTTTTCTTTTCCTTTTCTGTCACACCCTCCTCTCACTGTTCAACCCTCCAAAGACAATGAGTGCACTCTTCTTCTGCCACCCACCCTGCTTGGTGCGCTCACACGTTGAGGTTTTTCCATCACAGCACTCAACACACTGCCTGAATCAGCCTCTTTTCACACAAGTGAGAACCAGTTAAAGCCCCATGCTTTTGGAAACCCATACCATGCCACCCCCCAACCTCATTCCACCGCATCCCACTGAAGTCGGCCCAGCCTTCCACACGGCCGCGGATCTTCCCTTGCAAGAACTGTTTTGTCCCGAAATGAACACACTATAACCGAGTTCCCCCCCGCCTTTCATCGCTTCTCCTCGCATGCTGAGGCAAGACATACAAAGGCCAGGAATCTTTGACACCCTAAGTTCTGATGATGTAGAAAACAGAGTGTGAGGTTGCGCAATTTCACAGAAAGACATCTATTGTAGCTGCCTGCGTGAAATAGAAGACTCTGGGTGTCCAGACGAGGGGTGTGGATGTCCAGTTTATCCTCTCAGCCAGCTTTACATAACCTCAACAGGCAAGAAACAGCAGGAAAGGCGTCGTTCCAGCACAGGAAGGCTCTGCTAAAAAAATCAAAATCTGTGGGTCTGATGCACCCAGCTGGTTATTAGATGAGTTTCAGCCCTTTGCAACCTGGTTTCCCCTTTCATTTGTGGTTTCTAACCCATAAAACACATATATGGCCTGCCAATGACTCTTCGAACCGGGTCTTAAAATATAGCCAAATGAAAGGCATCTGTACACAGTTTTTATTTTATTTTATTTGTACATGTTGCATTGTGTTTGCAGCCATGCTGAACCCCAGAATTCAACCATGAAAAATGAGGTACCGGATATGGGTGGCATGGAAATCTAGTGCCACATACATCGTGGAATTCCAAAATTTAGGTATGACCTAATGTTCTCAATGATATTCACAGAACACTGGATACAATTTCACAGGGTGCTAGTTGGAAAGCTCTAAAAAAGATGGAGAAATGCTTGAAGGCTATTCAAATCTTCAAGTCTAATGGCACAGGTTGAAAACTCATGTTAAAATAATACAAAAGGTTAAATGCATCATCATAATCAAATAAACAGTATATTCTACATCTACAGTTTTACAGTGACTGAAAAATGGTAGCACATGCATTTTATGAATATAAAGAATATGTCACAACCATGCTACTATCACCGAGCCAATGCCCAAACAAACACCCGGTCACTGGAGATCCCCAGTAACTGTCCCACGCCTGGATAATTGTGAGGGATGCGTCAGGACGTTTGGCTTAACAAATGCCATACAAATCATGTGAGTTAGCAGCAAACCCCAAATGGGAGAAGCTGAAAGAGAAGAGGCATGCGTGAGATATCGTGTCATCTAATGCATCTCATGCATGCTGGCATGACTAAAGCTCCTTGACCAACTCGCTTTAACCATAAATTGATAATTTATGGTTGAAGCGAGTTTTCGAATGTGCTGTAATGAAACAACTGGAAATATGTGATGAATTAAATTGTATCGTATGCGTATTCAAAATAAACTTAACTGAATTTAATTTAGGATGTTTATTTTCCAAATGAATCACATTAAATTACTGCTTTTTATCGGTTTAATCCCACTTTAGAATTTGAATTAATCGTGATTAATCAGAGTAACTTATTTGCTTGCATAATTCAAATTAACCTAAAAAAATGTTGACCCAAGTACAATTTTTACAGACAAACATTTTTTTTAAATGTCTTACTTGAATGTACGCCATTTATTTGCTCAAAACCTTGTAAAGCAAAGCCGTATACAAGAAGGGCATGAGCACACTCTTTTTCCTGAGGAAGCTTAGGTCCTTTAATGTGTGCAGCAAACTGTTGGAGATCTGTTGTGGCCAGTGCCCTGTACTTTGCAGTGGTTTGTTGGGGGAGCAGCACCAGCAAAAGGGACTTAAACCGGATTGACAAATTGATCCGGAAAGCCGGCCAAACTATTGGCACGCAGTTGGAGGCGTTTGTGTCAGTGAGGGACAGGAGGACACTGGACAAACTGCTGGCCATCATGGACAATCCTGCCCACCCACTCCACCAGACTATTGACGGACAGCGGAGCTCATACTCCAACAGGCTCCTTCAGCTTTGTTCCCACAGTGTTCGATTCAAGAACTCCTTCATACCGCACTCCATCCAGCTGTATAATCACTCGCCATACAGCAATAGATGATATCTGTCTATTACCTGACCGCTTCTATGTTAGCTACCTCTCCTTGTTTATAATGTATATTTTCTGCTGGATCTACTCTCTATTTTATGCTGCCCCTTTTTTTCTGCTGAAGCTGTTACATATACTGTAATATTGTACATGGTAATTGGGATTTGTTATATATTGTATATATTATATTAAAAAAATTATATAATAATATAATTTATCAGTATATATTGTATACAATATGTAAATATTACATATATGTTATATTTTATATTGCTACTATGGTACATTTTTAGTCTACTTTATACCTGCATTGTCCTTTCCATCCTTTGTAACTGAGCAACTGTGTTGAACAATTTCCCTTGTGGATCAATAAAGTTTGTCTAAGTCTAAGTAACAGTTTCATCTAAAGTCCTCTTATACATGACTAATCCGATCATTTTAAGATAATTAGATAATGCATTCAATTTGACAGCCTTACTTTAAATGTATTGTTTTGTAGGTTCATGAAGTAAAATTCAGTTATTCAAATATACTAAAGCCAATGTCAAAGAGTGTGACAGGGAAAAAGTTAATGTCTCATAAAGAGTTGAAATTTTGTTCAGTGGTCTGGTTGATTGCCGCTAGACTGCTTGGCATTTCTGCAATAAAACAATCATCACACATTAGATCATCTATTACTCCAAGAACAGAGTGTGAATCCTTCCAATGATGGATTGTGTTTGTTAACAAAAGTGTAGAGGCATGCACACATAAAACATTTAGACATTCTAAAATTGCTTAACGATATAACAACACCACTAGTCGATTTCTATTGAATAAACAGACATATTGCACAAAACTACAGATGTTGGTCAGTACTCGCAAGGTACAAGCTCACAATTTTTAATGTGTTTTTTTTTATTTATATTTAGCAATACACTACAAAGTAAATAAGTTTGAACATTTCCACAAACTAAAGCTAGTGTACACGATGGTATTTTACTTGCTACTGCCTATTTGAAGCATTTTAAGACACACACAGTATCTTATTGTTACGTTTTAAGTTGCAAGCATAATTTGAGTTATGAGCCTCCCCGCCACCGGTTGAAGTTGTAATTGTCCACAGCCCACACCCAGGAATCGACAAAATCCTGCCCTCCAACTACCGTAACTGAGAAAGTTAGTGCGAAAGAGAAGTGGACGACTGAATCAGAGAAACAAACCACTAAAAACATGTCCCACCGGTGAGTTGACCCGGCAAGTCAGCCCGACTGTAGTACCGTCAGTCCACTTCACACAGCATGCAGCCACAAACGTCCAAAGGTTGAACATTTAGCCATGAAAATTTTAAAAAGGTGCGAATGCTTTGTTTGACGTGTTTTAGTGTGTTTTTTCTAGTCCTGACACTGGACGATATAGCGTTTGGTGCTTGCTGTCAACTCCAGTCCGTCACTCAAAGACGTCCAGGGCAGTGACTTGCGGTGAGGTTCATGGCTGGTGAGGCACTGACTTCATCACAGTCAGATTTACAAACATATGTTCACCATTTGATTGGCAGCAGTTAACGGGTTATGTTTAAAAGCTCATACCAGCATTCTTCCCTGCTTGCCACTCAGCATCAAGGGTTGGAATTGGGGGTTAAATCACCAAAAATGATTCCCGGGCGCGGCGCCGCTGCTGCCCACTGCTCCCCTCACATCCCAGGGGGTGAGTAAGGGGATGGGTCAAATGCAGAGGACAAATTTCACCACACCTAGTGTGTGTGTGACAATCATTGCTACTTTAACTTAACTTTAACTTTACACATACAAACTGTAGCACACAAAAAAGCACATTTAATAAAAAAAACTTTATTATGGTCTTACCTTTACTTATAAGTGCGGGAACAGTGGTGTGCATTCTGCGGCGGAGGTGCATTAACCAGCACCGGGAGGCGGGATTACTGCGAGCCTCACACAGTGTGTCTTCGCAGCAGTTTTATGATTGCTCAGCACAAGAAATACGTTACACACATACAGTTGTTGACAAAATACACTGTACATTATATACCTCAGCTAACTAAACTATGGAAATGTGTAATATAGTTCATATAGCAATACGGTCTCACTGCACATCAGGCCAGCAGTTAGCCGAGTCCGCAATCCATGTTGAGGCACAACTGAGTGACGTGCCTCAACTGGCTGCTGATCACCGCACCGTCTCTTCTCAGTATTTGAACGGCAAATGTGAAAATTCAGCGATTTTGAATAAAAATAATCTAAAACTGGTGAAGTTAAATGGAAAATAACTATATAGTATAATCACTGGATACATATAACAATTTAATTTTTTTTTTTTTCTTTTTACATTTTTTTTCTTTCCATGATGGCAGGTGAGGCCCCGCCTCACCTGCCTCCAGTGACCGCACGTCACTGGTCCAGGGGAAACATAAACAACAATAACAGTTTTTTCTGTGCCTTGCATAGTGGGGCCCCTCAGTGTATCACTGATTTGTTGTGCCCTTACACTTCAGGGCTCAGCCTTTGGTCTTCAGGCTAGGGTCTCCTAAAGATTCCAAAAACTAGTTTTAAAACCCTTGGAAACCTGGCAATCCTCGCTACAGCCCCCAGACTCTGGAATAACTTGCACCAGTCCCTCCGTGAACTTGACTTGTGTTGACTATTTTAAAAAACATTTGAAGACTTCACTTTTTAGTAAAGCTTTTAGTTAACCAACATTTTAACTATCTTTTTTAATCCACTTTTTTTATCTTTTTTTATAATTTTTATGTTGTTTTAATTTAATTGCTGTTTTAATTCACCTATATTTTGTATAGCGCTTTGTGATTTTAGCTGTAAAAAGCGCTGTATAAATAAAATTTACCTACTTACTTCTTATTGGGTCGCATGTTTATGCGTGGGTCGTTCTCCCAGGATGCAGACGGAACTGCGGACGAAGCGTGCAGGTAAGAATATGATTTATTCTTCAAAAATCATATCAAATACAAAAATATAGGATACAAACAAAGAAACACGTGCCGATCGCACGGGGAACAAAGGAACTAAAAAAGTTAAAGTTAAAAGTACCAATGATTGTCACACACACACTAGGTGTGGCAAAATTATTCTCTGCATTTGACCCATCACCCTTGATCACGCCCTGGGAGGTGAGGGGAGCAGTGAGCAGCGGCGGTGGCCGCGCCCGGGAATCATTTTTGGTGATTTAACTCCCACTTCCAACCCTTGATGCTGAGTGCCAAGCAGGGAGGTAATGGGTCCCATTTTTATAGTCTTTGGTATGACTAGCGCGAAAGCTCAGCATGTAAACAGGAAGCACTGAAATCATCCAACGTAACGGTTGCATAAAGCAAACAAGGAAGCCAGACCGAGTGTGGCGAACAGCGGGAATAAGTAGCTCTCTCATTAATGCCCGGCAGCAGGTGAGCGTGCCGAACACTAATCAGAGGCAGGTGAAACCAGTCTGCACCCATGGCAACCAAAACACAAACCCATAGGTGCTCAAGACAGGAACAGAGGGAGTCCAAAACTAAAAAAAACATGATCCAGGCCACGGATCACGACATCTTATTGTTATACGATGGGGAAGCAGCCCGCAGGAGACACCCAAAAAAGTCCGCTTCCCAAGGTAAATGCTGATCAATATTATGACATTATGTCACAAAACTACTGTAGTTGTTCGTAGTACATACTATTGTATTGTTTTTTAGGCAAACTTTCTTATCCAAAATATAGTTTTTCTTTTTAAAAGGCATGTTAGATGTAAAAATGGTGGTGTTTTGGGAGGGCCAAGCACCAATTAGATTGATTTAAATTAATTTCAATAGACGTGGCTGGTTTGAGTTACAAGCTCAGTCTTGGGAGGAATTGAGCTCGTAAATTGAGGTATTACTGTAATTCAAAATGTATATCTTGTAGGGCTGTGAATCTTTGGGTGTCCCACGATTCGATTCAATATCGATTCTTGGGGTCACGATTCGATTCAAAATTGATTTTTTTTCAATTCAACATGATTCTTGATTCAAAAACGATTTTTTTTTCCCGATTCAAAACGATTCTCTATTCATTCAATACATAGGATTTCAGCAGGATCTACCCCAGTCTGCTGACATACAAGCAGAGTAGTAGATTTTTGTAAAAAGCTTTTATAATTGTAAAGGACAATGTTTTATCAACTGATTGCAATAATGTAAATTTGTTTTAACTATTAAATGAACCAAAAATATGACTTATTTTATCTTTGTGAAACTATTGGACACAGAGTGTTGTCAAGTTTATGAGATGCGATGCAGGTGTAAGCCACTGTGACACTATTGTTCTTTTTTATTTTTATAAATGTCTAATGATAATGTCAATGAGGGATTTTTAATCACTGCTATGTTGAAATTGTAACTAATATTTATATTGTTGTTGATAATATTCATTTTTGTTTCACTACTTTTGGTTTGTTCTGTGTCGTGTTTGTGTCTCCTCTCAATTGCTCTGTTTATTGCAGTTCTGAGTGTTGCTGGTTTTGGAATTGGATTGCATTGTTATGGTATTGCTGTGTATTGTTTTGTTGGATTGATTAATTAAAAAAAATAAATAAATAAATAAAAAAAAAAATATATATATATATATATATATATATTTTTAAATAATAAAAAAATAAAAAAATTGGATTTTTTAAAAATGAGAATTGATTCTGAATCGCACAATGTGAGAATCACGATTCGAAATCGAATCGATTTTTTCCCACACCCCTAATATCTTGTACATCATGTAGCCTCTACCCAAGCCCATTGTAAGACAGTACCGGTACACTCTAATAACAACTGATGCTGAAAGCGGAGTTTGAAACTTCTCCTCATGCTTGCATGATTTTTCTTCAGGTATTGCACTTTCCTCCCACAGTCTAAAAACAGAGTCTAAAAATCATCAGATTGAAACAACTCTTCGGAAACTCTACAAAATCTCACTCATCTTTTGCCTCCTCCAACAAATGCTTTGGCACTCAATATTAGACGGCTGCAACAAAGACATGATTAGCGTTTTTCATTTTACTGTGGATTCATGGGGCATTGCAGAAGTAACTGAAGGTAAAAATATTTGTTTTCAATCATTCAGAACAAATTTATGACAACAAAGAATTGTTATTCCATATAACATAGCTACATGATACACTCTAATGTTGTACAATTATGTGACCCCTGATCCTCCAGGTGGTTACATTAGGTCAATATTCACACTAATTAAAAATAATCTCTATTTGCACTGTACAAGCATTGTAGCAAATCACAAGACTTTTGAATGATTATCAACATATGTATTTATATGTACAGTATAATGTATGTATTCATGTATGTACTGTATTACAAGAGGTTGAACGCAACTATTTCAACGTGTCTAACATAAGATGATCACATTCACAATACCTTTGAGGCTACTGTACAGCTATAAGCAAAGCTGGGAGTGATTTTATAAAATTAATTAATCATATTTTAAGGTGTAGAATGGAGAAATACAGTTATTTTAGTGACAGATGTGTCGGCCACCAAAGGCAGCGTGGGGAAAACAGTAGAACACAAGTGTCCTCAACTGAACCAGAAGCGGAATTTGTTTTTAAACACTTATTATACAAAACAAGATATTTTTTGGCCTTTTGTCAACAACCAGATCAAATTTTAAAGGCCTACTGAAATGCGATTTTCTTATTTAAACGGGGATAGCAGGTCCATTCTATGTGTCATACTTGATCATTTTGCGATATTGCCATATTTTTCCTGAAAGGATTTAGTAGAGAACATCGACGATAAAGTTCGCAACTTTTGGTCGCTGATAAAAAAGCCTTGCCTGTACCGGAAGTAGCAGACGAGTATCGTGACGTCACAGGTTGTGGAGCTCCTCACATCTGCACATTGTTTACAATCATGGCCACCAGCAGCGAGAGCGATTCGGACCGAGAAAGCGACGATTCCCCCATTAATTTGAGCGAGGATGAAAGGTTCGTGGATGAGGAGAGTGAGAGTGAAGGACTAGAGGGCAGTGGTAGCGATTCAGATAAGGAAGATGCTGTGAGAGGCGGGTGGGACCTGATATTCAGCTGGGAATGACTAAAATAGTAAATAAACACAAGACTCTATTAGCCACAACACAACCAGGCTTATATTTAATATGCCACAAATTAATACCGCATAACAAACACCTCCCCCCTCCCGTCCATATAACCCGCCAATACAACTCAAACACCTGCACAACACACTTAATCCCACAGCCCAAAGTACCGTTCACCTCCCCAAAGTTCATACAGCACATATATTTCCCTAAAGTCCCCAAAGTTACGTACGTGACATACAAATAGCGGCACGCACGTACGGGCAAACGATCAAATGTTTGGAAGCCGCAGCTGCATGCGTACTCACGGTACCGCGTCTGCGTATCCAACTCAAAGTCCTCCTGGTAAGAGTCTCTGTTGTCCCAGTTCTCCACAGGCCAATGGTAAAGCTTGACTGTCATCTTTCGGGAATGTAAACAATGAAACACCGGCTGTGTTTGTGTTGCTGCAGTCGGCCGCAATACACCGCTTCCCACCTACAGCTTTCTTCTTTGCTGTCTCCATTGTTCATTGAACAAATTGCAAAAGATTCACCAACACAAATGTCCAGAATACTGTGGAATTTTGCGATGAAAACAGACGACTTAATAGCTGGCCACCATGCTGTCCCAAAATGTCCTCCACAATCCGTGACGTCACGCGCTGACGTCATCATACCGAGACGTTTTCAGCAGGATATTTCGCGCGAAATTTAAAATTGCACTTTAGTAAGCTAACCCGGCCGTATTGGCATGTGTTGCAATGTTAAGATTTCATCATTGATATATAAACTATCAGACTGCGTGGTCGGTAGTAGTGGGTTTCAGTAGGCCTTTAAATCATTTTTATATTGTATATATTATATAATAATATAATATAATAATATAATATCAGTATATATTATATACTGTATATATCATATGTAAATATTACATGTATGTTCTATTCTATATTGCTACTATGGTACATTTTTAGTCTATTTTATACCTTTTGTTTTCGCCCTCTTTTTGTGCCCTTGTGTGCATTATCCTTTCCATCCTTATCCTTTCCATCCTTTGTAACTGAGCTACTGTGTGGAACAATTTCCCTTGTGGGTCATTAAAGTTTGTCTAAGTCTGTCTAAGTCCAAGGTGATCGTAAATAAAACTTTTGAAAAACTGCAGCCAGGGTGAAGCCTTTCCGGTCCTCTTTTGTCAGAGTTTGCGTGTGAAGGAGGAAAACAAAGCTTTTTGGCTTGAATTGTATGCAGTCATCTAATGTATTCAAACTTTATTGAACAACGTCACATAACATTGACTTCTAATGGATTGAGCGCCACGCTTAACGTCCAAAACCAATACATCTGTGTTTGCCTTTTGCAGCCCATACGGAACAAACTGGATTTCCTCCTAATATTCGAAGCCAAATCCAAAAGACTTGCTCTGCTGGTCTTAATGTCGCAAATCATGGAACATTAAGGCAAATCTGTCATATAATGGGCTAAAACAATTACAATATCTTTAATATGCCGTACAGCTTTTTGCAGTGAACTGCATCAGTGGCATTGATTTACAGTATGTTGTGCTTAAAGTAATCCTTAAAGTCCAGGTTGGAATCAATAAGAAATGTTTAATGTTTCCTAAAACAAGAGACACGTTTTTAAACCACATCAGCAAAAGTCACAAAATTAGTCTAAATAAACAACCCAGTGGCTTTCTTCTTAATGCATCCCACCAGTGGGCCACACACAGTGTTACAGTGTACAGAAGGAGTGCGATCACAGCTCTAAAGCATAATCGGCCAGGCTGGAACACTTTATCAACCCGCATGTGCAACTTCAGAGACGAACGCTTATCTGATGCCTTTCACTGGGCAATTACCTGAGAAAAGTTTTAGGTACGTCCTAAAACTTAATTAAATCTGTATTATGATAATATCTAATAGTAGGCTCTTGTTAGGTTGCACCACTAAACAATTAAAATAACTGTTGCAGAGTCAGTGAAAACATCGTCTTTGTAGGCCATGCTCATAAAAAAGTAAGAATATTACTTAAGAACTAAAATATTTGACATCAATATCAGGACAAAAGTGGACGGACTGGAAAAGAAAGATAACTTTACTTTTTGGAAGAACAGCCCTACTTGTGGTCCTTAAGAGGAAGCCCTGCTGTGGGGAAGATGATTCAACACAAAATGTTTGTATGGAACAGTACTACAAACAAGTGAAAATCTAAGGAAGATTTAATGTGTGAAAGTTATGTTTCTTTTATTTTTTTTAACAAAATACCTATTTTTGTACCAGGCAATTTGTGTCAGAGCAATTTCCTTTCTTGAACTGAAAAAAACAAAAACAGTTTCCAACAGAAGGCAGAAATTTGACCTGTTTGTGGTTTGTAGGTTTTTTATTTCGTTGGTCTATATTTGATCTTAAGTTTATAAACCACCAGAAACCTTTGGCATTGTTCAATTTTAGCATCACTTGAGACTGTTATTGATATTAAAAAAAAATTCTACTTTTTTAGAGCTTTTAGACATTATCAGTTATATCATCATACTGTATATATGATACACATTCTACATGTTTTTTTTATTTCTAAAATACCACAATACATGTTTTGGAAAACAACTTAAAAACAACCTAAAACAACATAAAATAATGTCTCTTTATGTTCAGAAAAAATGTTTTGAATGATTGAACACTGCGATCAGGGTAGGCAGGTGAGGCAGAGCCTCACTTGTCATGATGGGGGAAAAAACGTACAGTAAAACCATAAAATAAATATTTACAAACCCCGTTTCCATATGAGTTGTGAAATTGTGTTAGATGTAAATATAAACGGAATACAATGATTTGCAAATCCTTTTCAACCCATATTCAATTGAATGCACTACAAAGACAAGATATTTGATGTTCAAACTCATAAACTTTATTTATTTTTTGCAAATAATAATTAACTTAGAATTTCATGGCTGCAACACGTGCCAAAGTAGTTGGGAAAGGGCATGTTCACCACTGTGTTACATGGCCTTTCCTTTTAACAACACTCAGTAAACGTTTGGGAACTGAGGAGACACATTTTTTGAGCTTCTCAGGTGGAATTCTTTCCCATTCTTGCTTGATGTACAGCTTAAGTTGTTCAACAGTCCGGGGGTCTCCGTTGTGGTATTTTAGGCTTCATAATGCGCCACACATTTTCAATGGGAGACAGGTCTGGACTACAGGCAGGCCAGTCTAGTACCCGCACTCATTTACTATGAAGCCACTTTGATGTAACACGTGGCTTGGCATTGTCTTACTGAAATAAGCAGGGGCGTCCATGGTAACGTTGCTTGGATGGCAACATATGTTGCTCCAAAACCTGTATGTACCTTTCAGCATTAATGGCGCCTTCACAGATGTGTAAGTTACCCATGTCTTGGGCACTAATACACCCCATATCATCCCAGATGCTGGCTTTTCAACTTTGCGCCTATAACAATCCGGATGGTTCTTTTTCTCTTTGGTCCAGAGGACACGACGTCCACAGTTTCCAAAAACAATTTGAAATGTGGACTCGTCAGACCACAGAACACTTTTCTACTTTGTATCAGTTCATCTTAGATGAGCTCGGGCCCAGAGAAGCCGACAGCGTTTCTGGGTGTTGTTGATAAACGGTTTTCGCCTTGCATAGGAGAGTTTTAACTTGCACTTACAGATGTAGTGACCAACTGTAGTTACTGACAGTGGGTTTCTGAAGTGTTCCTGAGCCCAGCACGAAGGAAGAGGAGACGTTGGAGCAGACAGAAGTGAGAGGGTGAGGTGAAAGTGATGACTCTATATATGTGGAATTTGGAGCCAAACTATTTCAACATAAATGGACTGCTTACCCAAATAAACCAGAAAAAAACAAACGCACAACTGTCCATCGAGTGAGTCACACTTTAAATGTTGATTATGATACACACAGCATGCCATGCATATATCATGAGAGACAAAATAATACGCTGTCTGGCTAGCATGTTGTCGTAGAAGCTAGCTTATCTCTTTCCGTCGTTAGCTTCTATGGCTAATACCGTAGCACGCCGATGTGTTAGCATGCTGGATAAACAGTTCC
The DNA here is from genome assembly GCF_033978685.3 of Nerophis lumbriciformis. Taxonomy (NCBI): domain Eukaryota; kingdom Metazoa; phylum Chordata; class Actinopteri; order Syngnathiformes; family Syngnathidae; genus Nerophis; species Nerophis lumbriciformis. The sequence goes on from NC_084551.2 coordinate 14,655,410, forward strand.
TTAGTGTTCGCTCTTACAATAACAATGCTGCTACAGCTTGGTTATTATAGAGCAGGGGTCACCAACCTTTTTGAAACCAAGAGCTACTTCTTGGTTACTGATTAATGCGAAGGGCTACCAGTTTCCATCCATCCATTTTCTACCGTTTATTCCCTTTGGGGTCGCGGGGGGCGCCGGAGCCTATCTCAGCTACAATCGGGCGGAAGGCGGGGTACACCCTGGACAAGTCGCTACCTCATCGCAGGGGCTACCAGTTTGATACACACTTAAATAAATTGCCAGAAATAGCCAATTTGCTCAATTTACCTTTAACTCTATGTTATTATTAATAATTAATGATATTTATCTTTGTGGAAAAACTGATCATCTTAATGATTTCTCACAATAAATATATATAGAAACAGATAAATATCAATATGCAACACTTTTTTTTAAATATTTTCTCTAAGTGCACATTTTTCAAATTGAACATTTTCAAATGATCACTTCGAAGACAGTCTTGTGAAATCACAATATCCCATTTTAACTAGCTAGCCACTAACATTTTTTAACAAATCGTGAATTACTTTGCACCATGTTTGTACAAATAATAACTCATGTAAAATACAAAAGTCAATTCTCAAATGTTTAAATACATCATGTCACACTTTGAACTGGACACCAAATCTGTTATCTGTTTCTTTTTCAGTTAGTGAAGACCAAGTCTTTAAACTATTTTCTTGGATTTTCAAATTCTATTTGAGTTTTGTCTCTCTTAGAATTAAAAATGTCAAGCAAAGCGAGACCAGCTTGCTAGTAAATAAATAAAATTAAAAAAATAGAGGCAGCTCACTGGTAAGTGCTGCTATTTGAGCTATTTTTAGAACAGGCCAGCAGGCTACTCATCTGGTCCTTACGGGCTACCTGGGGCCCGCGGGCACCGCGTTGGTGACCCCTGTTATAGAGGTTACGGAAGGTACATTAAGTATTGTTGACAGTCTTTAAATGTTTTTTTAAAGTGATTTAGAGGTAAAACTGATTGCTCCCATTAGCTGCATTGCTAACCACCAAGAACAAGTTGATTTTTACATGTTAGAATGCAAAAAAACTAAAAAACATTTTGTGTTTTTGTCTATCATAAGTATTGTGAACGATAGGAAAACTTTTTTTTATAAAGTACAGTTAGTAAAAATGCACTTCTTTAAAGGCTTTCTATCTTTTTTGAGGCTAATTACCTTTTTTAAAAGATCAAGGCAAAGGCACATTTTCTTGTTTTGTTGGTAGATTTTTGTTTTTTTTATTTTATGTAGACTACACCCAATTTTGATATGTTTCCATGATTATTAAAACTGACCCTCTATATATAGCAAATGAAAATCCTGGTGAATGCAAACATGATTCTGTCTGGATACTGTCGGCCTTTCTCTCCAAATCCTGACAAACAGTCAAAGTAGCGCTGAGTTCCTAAACTTTGGCCGGCTGCCAGAAATCCACAAATGACCGACCAATAATCATCCATCTCCATCCACAAGATGAAGTGGATTATGTCAGTAACCCCAAGAGCTCATTGAAGAGCCTGACTGACCGAGAAGGCTTTATCAGTTTACTTGGACATTCCATGGAAGTGCATCACAAGCGGAACACTGACACTGGAATTTTGTAAAAGAAAAAAACAGGCATACTATTAGCATGAGGTAAGACTATGCGACAAAAAAACACAAGTCAGTAGGGTCAGCTGACAGCCAATAGACACAACATGCTTTATAGTTAAAACAATAAAGACTAATGTTCACTCCGGAACACTGTGGTTGCTTTTGAGCCAACAAATCTATAAAAAGTAAGCATGTCATCTAATCCTCTTATACCTAAATATGTGCCTTTCTGCGGTTCTCCTTCTTCCCTATGCCTCATCTAAAGATCAGCGAATTGTCGTGTTTTTACACTTAATAGCGCTTGACCTTTGGTCTTCTGCGCGGAGTCGATGTTGGAGTGTTTAGACTCCATGAAGCAGATTAAGTGGTAAATTCAGGCAAGACAAGGAACGACTGCAGTTTTCGAACAGAAAACTCTTTATACACGAGTTCCAGTGATTAGAGACAGAATCTGAGCGGTGATGGTGTTCCAGCCTGGGGACACGCATGCATACACACCCACAGTGGAACTGTTGTCTTGGTTATGTGGACGTAAATACTTCAGTTGATTTTAATGCACGGTTAAGGAAATACATTAATCAAGCAAACATCACAAAGTATTTACGGTACCTGTGTTCATGTTAGTCTCAATAAGACTTCAATAAGACCAGGAAAAGTCGCTATATTCATCGCTAATCTGAGGGGTCCTAACACTCACTAAATATAGCGACTAAAAAAAGTTAAAGTTAAAGAACCACTGATAGTCACACACACACTAGGTGTGGTGAAATTACCCTCTGCATTTGACCACTTGTTCCACCCCCTGGGAGGTGAGGGGAGCAGTGAGCAGCAGCTCGGGAATCATTATGGTGATTTAACCCCCAATTCCAACCCTTGATGCCGAGTGCCAAGCAGGGAGGTTATGGATCCCATTTTTATAGTCTTTGGAATGACTCGGCCGGGGTTTGAACTCACGACCTACTGATCTCAGGGCGGACACTCTAACCACAAGACCACTGAGCAGACTATGTCACCAAGTTGGCAACACGGATCCCTCCTGCTATGTCTTCTTGTTCTCTGGCAAACCAGGCGTGTATGAGGTGTGTTATGATGTAGACTTATGATGTCACCTACTCTACGGAGTTGTAACAACAAGATCTATTCACAGATATTCTAACGTGTTAATGAGCGAGGGTAAACAGGTAAAGCATATCTATTTGAGATTGTCCAAATCTATTCAGGGTGGACCATATGGCATCAAACAGTGCCAAAATCCCTGCACTGAGAGACAACACTCTGCGTGCGTGGGCAGACACATTTTACGCTTGTGCTCTGTGCCCGTTTTACTCGCGTGCAGACTCTGTTTGCACTCGGGATGTGTCTTTCTCTTTCTCCATGCCCGTGAATTTCCATCCTTTTGGAACTTGGGACGGGCATTGAATACATAGCCCAGCATCGCCACTCCTTTCTGTTACGGATGGGCGATATATCGAGTTTGTAAGATATATCGATATACTTTTAAACAAGATATATATATATATATATATATATATATATGTCTTAATAAGGTTATCCAAAAAATAGTGCTCGATACCGTAGTAGAGCGCAATATATGTATGTGTGGGGAAAAAAATCACAAGACTATTTCATCTCTACAGGCCTGTTTCATGAGGGGGGTACCCTCAATCGTCAGGAGATTTTAATGGGAGCATTCGCATACCATGGTTTATATAGGGCACAGAGTGGGTGGGTACAGGCTGGCCTATGAGCGTGGTGATTGGTTCATGTGTTACCTAGGAGGTGTTTCCGTCTATGGCGGCATGTTGTTACAATTTCGCTGCGCTTGTTGAGGGATGACAGGTCTGGACGGTAGATAATAAACAGTTTCTCTTTCAAGCATAGGTTGCATCTTTTATTACCACTATTGTAAGGTGTGCTGGATGCAAGAATTTGCCATGTTATTGAATATTCAACATTATTGTCTTTGAGGTCCCAAATGTGTTTGCTGAGTTCTGTGGTATTTCGCAGGTTTTTGTTCCTGAAAGAAGCCTTGTGGTTGTTCCATCTGGTTTTGAATTCACCCTCGGTTAATTGGAGTGTTGTGTTGGGTTTCGTGAATGGTTGGTAGCTGTTATTTCTCAGGTTGAAAGTGACGTCAAGAAAGTTGACGGTTTGCTTGTTGGCTTCAATCGTGATCCGTAGGCCGTTCTCTTTGAAAATTTGGCATATGCGCTTCTTGGTATTCTCGCTGCTCCTTGGCGAGGCGCGACACACTGCCAGTCCGTCATCACGGTAAATACCAAGGTTCAGATTGAGGCTAGCGAGCTGGGAGAGGAGGAAACTCCCAACGAGTTCACACGTGCACCATGACAGCAACCATCCACCCACCACCACGAAAAGAATACCTACCGGAATCAATAAAAGGCTATCGATGCTGTCATCTAGCAAAGCTGAATTTGACCAAGCAACCCCCCCGTACCAAAAAGCCCTTGATGAAAGCGGATACAATTTCACCCTCACCTATGAACCCACGCCAGGAAACCAGCCAAAAAAGAACAGAAAACGAAACGGCATCATCTGGTACAACCCCCCATACAGCAAAAACGTCTCAATGAACATTGGACACAAATTCCTCAACCTGATTGACAAACACTTTCCCAAAGACAACAACCTAAGAAAAGTATTCAACAAGAACAACATCAAATTGAGCTACAGCTGCATGAACAATATACGACAAATCATCTCAAACCACAACAAAACAATTGCAAATGAGCCGTCGACCCCCAGTCAGAACGACTCCAAAACCAACAAAGCATGTAACTGTCGAAAGAAACCTGATTGCCCCCTCAAAGGGGGATGCTTACAAACATCAGTTGTCTACCAATCTAAGGTAATACGCAAGGACATTAACACATCCGACACATATGTAGGATTAACCGAGGGTGAATTCAAAACCAGATGGAACAACCACAAGGCTTCTTTCAGGAACAAAAACCTGCGAAATACCACAGAACTCAGCAAACACATTTGGGACCTCAAAGACAATAATGTTGAATATTCAATAACATGGCAAATTCTTGCATCCAGCACACCTTACAATAGTGGTAATAAAAGATGCAACCTATGCTTGAAAGAGAAACTGTTTATTATCTACCGTCCAGACCTGTCATCCCTCAACAAGCGCAGCGAAATTGTAACAACATGCCGCCATAGACGGAAACACCTCCTAGGTAACACATGAACCAATCACCACGCCCCTAGGCCAGCCTGTACCCACCCACTCTGTGCCCTATATAAACCATGGTATGCGAATGCTCCCATTAAAATCTCCTGACGATTGAGGGCACCCCCCTCATGAAACAGGCCTGTAGAGATGAAATAGTCTTGTGATTTTTTTCCCCACACATACATATATTGCGCTCTACTACGGTATCGAGCACTATTTTTTGGATAACCTTATTAAGACATATACTCCGCTCCAAATTGACATTTGTTGAGCACTGTACGACGATCAGAAATGGAAAAATTCAACATCGACTACTCCACGAAGAACATTCCCATACCCGCGCAGAATGACTACAAGCTAAGGCTCATAGAAAAGACGGAACACTTCCTAAGAAGGATGCGGTGGAAAGCACATTTTTTCCTCCACCCTGAAACAAAAGGAATGCAAAAGGAAACTTACGGATTCAAATCTACCAAGAACCCACCCACAGTTGAGGAACTAAAGGATTTTGAGAACGACATGCTCAAAATGATACAATCAGTCAAATTCAAGCCAATCCGCAACCCACTCCTCACCAAGCTGAAAAATGACAAGGAGCGCATCAAGAAAGTAAACAACCTCATCATAGCTGCCGATAAAACCACAAACTTCTACAGAATGGACATACCAGAACACCACACCTTACTGGACAGAAGCATCACCAAATCATACAAAAAAGCGCAACCCAATACCTTACAGAACATCCACCTGGAAAATAAAAGGATCGCGGCTGAACTGGACATTGAGGACAGGGTGGACGCCACAGCCAACAAGGAAGCCTTCATCACATTGAAGGATCACAAACCCAACTTCGCAAATAACCCAACATGCCGACTAATAAACCCAACTAAATCTGAAATAGGAAAAATCAGCAAAATAATCCTGGACAGAGTCAACACAAAAATCAAGGACAAAACACCACTCAACCAATGGAGAAATACAGCAGCAGTAATCAAATGGTTCAACAACATCCAAGACAAACAACAGCACAACTTTATCTCCTTTGATATCGAGGAATTTTACCCTTCCATCACGCAAGACCTACTGACTCAAGCACTAGACTTCGCCTCAGACTACGACTCAATCACAGGCAACGAAAGAAACATCATCATCCACGCAAAAAACTCCATTCTCATCCACAACAGTACACCATGGCAAAAAAAGAACAATGCAACATTTGACGTCACTATGGGAAGTTTTGACGGAGCAGAAACGTGTGAACTCGTTGGGAGTTTCCTCCTCTCCCAGCTCGCTAGCCTCAATCTGAACCTTGGTATTTACCGTGATGACGGACTGGCAGTGTGTCGCGCCTCGCCAAGGAGCAGCGAGAATACCAAGAAGCGCATATGCCAAATTTTCAAAGAGAACGGCCTACGGATCACGATTGAAGCCAACAAGCAAACCGTCAACTTTCTTGACGTCACTTTAAACCTGAGAAATAACAGCTACCAACCATTCACGAAACCCAACACAACACTCCAATACGTGCACCATGACAGCAACCATCCACCCACCACCACGAAAAGAATACCTACTGGAATCAATAAAAGGCTATCGATGCTGTCATCTAGCAAAGCTGAATTTGACCAAGCAACCCCCCCGTACCAAAAAGCCCTTGATGAAAGCGGATACAATTTCACCCTCACCTATGAACCCACGCCAGGAAACCAGCCAAAAAAGAACAGAAAACGAAACGGCATCATCTGGTACAACCCCCCATACAGCAAAAACGTCTCAACGAACATTGGACACAAATTCCTCAACCTGATTGACAAACACTTTCCCAAAGACAACAACCTAAGAAAAGTATTCAACAAGAACAACATCAAATTGAGCTACAGCTGCATGAACAATATACGACAAATCATCTCAAACCACAACAAAACAATTGCAAATGAGCCGTCGACCCCCAGTCAGAACGACTCCAAAACCAACAAAGCATGTAACTGTCGAAAGAAACCTGATTGCCCCCTCAAAGGGGGATGCTTACAAACATCAGTTGTCTACCAATCTAAGGTAATACGCAAGGACATTAACACATCCGACACATATGTAGGATTAACCGAGGGTGAATTCAAAACCAGATGGAACAACCACAAGGCTTCTTTCAGGAACAAAAACCTGCGAAATACCACAGAACTCAGCAAACACATTTGGGACCTCAAAGACAATAATGTTGAATATTCAATAACATGGCAAATTCTTGCATCCAACACACCTTACAATAGTGGTAATAAAAGATGCAACCTATGCTTGAAAGAGAAACTGTTTATTATCTACCGTCCAGACCTGTCATCCCTCAACAAGCGCAGCGAAATTGTAACAACATGCCGCCATAGACGGAAACACCTCCTAGGTAACACATGAACCAATCACCACGCCCCTAGGCCAGCCTGTACCCACCCACTCTGTGCCCTATATAAACCATGGTATGCGAATGCTCCCATTAAAATCTCCTGACGATTGAGGGTACCCCCCTCATGAAACAGGCCTGTAGAGACGAAATAGTCTTGTGATTTTTTTCCCCACACATACATATATATATATATATATATATATATATATATATATATATATATATATATATATATATATATATTAAGAAAATATCGTAATATCAATATAATTAATTTTACGTTAAAATAACCAAACGCCGCTTATTTGTTGTGTTCCTTGTTCTCCCCCGCTTTCCCACTGCCTCTCAACACTCCATGGCTACTAAACCCCTCCCCTTCCTCCTTCCAAGATGTGCTTGCACGTATAAGAACATCCATGATTGGTTGGTTGTACACTATGATGTTAGGGCAAAACATTAGGGACAGGCCAATCAGAAGCAAGATAGGGAAATTACAAATGACAACGAGAGAGTCGTAGAAGAGAAGAGGGAATTTTCAAGTGGGCGATTTATATATTAAAAAAACTAGTGGAAGATCGCAGAGGAATTCTCTTCCTTAGATTTTTCTTTTAGCGATATAGACCACGTCCAGGAAACCCACAATGTGTCTGTTTGGCCACATTTGGACAAATGTATTCATCTGGATAAAACATTCATTTGAGTTGTTTACCATTTAAGCCGAAATCAAAACTGTTCTTGAGTTGCCAACCCAAAAATGTATGGCGAAGTGAGGAAGATCATAGCCACAAAATTAAGTAAAGTCACTTACCTGGCGCTGAACAGAACCGTACGTGTGTGACAGTCCATTACATCGTCGACTAGGAATTAAAAAGTGCCTGCCTGCAAATTCATTTTTTATCTGAATATGTTTCTATTTTATTTATGCTACGTCATTCTGTGCTACTTAAACCATTTCTTTTCTGTGCTGGTAATACCCATCTTGACTAACTGGGTTAATAAAAGTGCCACTGACTGTTTACAGTACAGTTGCCATTCACTTCAATTTTAGTGAATCTCACTCAAAAATGAATATCTTTAGATGTATACTTTCACAGGTAAACATATCGATAAATATATCGAATATCGTGTTTAAGTAAAAATATATCGACATATACTTTTTCGGCCATATCGCCCAGCCCTACTTTCTGATTGGTCAGTTTAAACGTCTACTGTCTGCTGGTCAGAGCCAATCTGAGGGAGCCTGTCGTGTTTTTATTTTCAGCACTTTACTTCATAAGAAATTGGTTATTTTGTTTCAACTTCAGAGTCAAAAGACTACTCTTCTTCAAGCATAAAATGAGTTTTTGTGTGTGCAAAACAAGTTGAGGATTTTGGCACTGTTTTGACACCATAGGACCATCATAAATTAATTAAAGATTGGGAAACACTGCGTGATATTGCAAAGCCCAATTGTAATCTCTCAAGCTAAGGACAATGAGACTGAGCTGATAAAAATCAGATTTATGTATGTGTGTGTATGTTGGGGGGGAGCTGATCAAGATGTAAGGGTCAAATTCCCAACTTGGGGGCTTAGGCATCAAGTCGTATGCAGTGCGGTTGGAGCTTGACAGAGAGTATATAGAATGGCTCCCCGAACTCACTTTAGAGTGAGTAATGAAACATGCAAGGACTTTGGTCTACATTGTTCTGCAGGAATCTAGGGCTGTTTGGCAAGCAAGTTATATGAAGAAGAGTTTTGGTTTATAAGTATTTTAAATGCAAAGTAAACATATAATCAAATACTGGGAAACACTTGGGGATTCATATTCTGTGGTTGTGTTGGCTGTGCTCAGTGCGACTAAATGATAAGGGGAAATACTCTTATAACCCTCTCCAATTGTTCCGCATACAATACTAAACTGGGTCCTAGACAGCTTCCTGACATCACTTCAACTGAAGCACTAACATATTCCCTTATAAAATAGCTTACAAAAATATGCATTGCTGCCAACTACACAAACTAATCACCGCTTGTTAGTTGCCGTATGTGATGTGCCATACTAGGAAGTGGGACAATAGATCAGTACGGTCATTTGACTTGTCAGTATTCTAAGAACACGAGCTCACACTTAAAACCACCTGAATAAAGTTGAATCCGGTGACAGTGCCAAGGAAAACAGTGTAGCTCCAAACACAACATTTAGAATGAAAGCCTCACCCGTTCAATACCTACATGCAACTGTTGAAAGAGCTTTGCTCGTACTGCATATATGTAGTCATACAGCTGAACCTGTTGAACCGAGTTGACACGAGGCAGCAACTGAGTCCAGGTGAACCCTGAACTGATTTCAACAGTATAAAGTGGTCTGCCTTAAGCTGAACTGTCCAACCAAATGTCAGCTCAAACGGCTTACCACAACCTCCAAATCTGGATCATCTGGCAACTAACTGTAGCCTTAGCAGATATGCTTGTATGCTGCCATATTGGCTTTTGCACATACTAATTAAAGGGACATCGAGTACGACGCCAAAAGATCCTTGGTGGTGTAATGATACACATAAGCCAAAAGTCTATTACATTAAAAAAGTCAATGTCTATGTGTATCAAGACATTGACTTTTTTAATGAGGCCTAATGCAGTATTTTCTTGCTGCATTAGGCAGCAAGAAAATACTGCATTAGGCCTCATTTACAAACCTGACTTGCAAAAATTTAGTTTGCATGTTTTATTTACACACTTTAAAAAAAAATTGTTGCACGCATTCAAGAGCATTGCAACATTGCATTGAGCATTTCCAGTGTTAATTAGTCTGTTATTGCATTGTTGTACAATATCAGATTCATCATGACACTGACCCACTAATAGTAAAACATTTTTTAAAGGCCTACTGAAACCCACTACTACCGACCACGCAGTCTGATAGTTTATATATCAATGATGAAATTTTAACATTGCTACACATGCCAATACGACCGGGTTAGCTTACTAAAGTGCAATTTTAAATTTCGCGCGAAATATCCTGCTGAAAACGTCTCGGTATGATGACGCCTGCATGTGACGTCACGGATTGTAGAGGACATTTTGGGACAGCATGGTGGCCAGCTATTAAGTCGTCTGTTTTCATCGCAAAATTCCACAGTATTCTGGACATGTGTTGGTGAATCTTTTGCAATTTGTTCAAAGAACAATGGAGACAGCAAAGAAGAAAGCTGAAGGTGGGAAGCGGTGTATTGCGGCAGGTGTTGTGCCGGATAACGCACCCCCGCCGTAGAATGCACCCCCTGACTGTTGTGCCTTATAACACAGCCGATGTTTCATTGTTTACATTCCAGTCAAGCATTACCATTGGCCTGTGGAGAACTGGGACAACAGAGACTCTTACCAGGAGGACTTTGAGTTGGATACGCAGACGCGGTACCGTGAGTACGCATGCAGCTGCGGCTTCAAACATGTGATCGCTTGCCAGTACGTGCGTGCCGCTATGTGCATGTCACGTACGTAACTTTGGGGACTTTGGGGAAATATATGTGCTGTATGAACTTTGGGGAGGTGAACGGTACTTTGGGCTGTGGGATTGAGTGTGTTGTGCTGGTGTTTGAGTTGTATTGGCGGGTTATATGGACGGGAGGGGGGAGGTGTTTGTTATGCGGGATTAATTTGTGGCATATTAAATATAAGCCTGGTTGTGTTGTGGCTAATAGAGTATATATATGTCTTGTGTTTATTTACTGTTTTAGTCATTCCCAGCTGAATATCAGGTCACACCCGCCTCTCACAGCATCTTCCCTATCTGAATCGCTCCCACTACCCTCTAGTCCTTCACTCTCACTTTCCTCATCCACAAATCTTTCATCCTCGCTCAAATTAATGGGGAAATCGTCGCTTTCTCGGTCCGAATCGCTCTCGCTGCTGGTGGCCATGATTGTAAACAATGTGCAGATGTGAGAAGCTCCACAACCTGTGACGTCACGCTACTCGTCTGCTACATCCGGTACAGGCAAGGCTTTTTTAATCAGCGACCAAAAGTTGCGAACTTTATCGTCGATGTTCTCTACTAAATCCTTTCAGCAAAAATATGGCAATATCGCGAAATGATCAAGTATGACACATAGAATGGACCTGCTATCCCCGTTTAAATAAGAAAATCGCATTTCAGTAGGCCTTTAAGTCCGCTGTTATGAACCTTTCTCTAAGAGACGTTCTTAACCCGAGAAAACGTATTCTTCTTTTAAATGTTCTCCACTTTATTTAAATTTTTTTACGGTAAGTATTAAATACCCGTGAGTGTGTTTCTATGCATGAGTTTATCCGAAATAAACATGCAAGATTACTAGTAAAAGAACACCTTATCGAGGGGTTTCTTCAAATAATTGACAATTTGAAGATTGGAGGAGTCTGAATCGACTACGAACCTTGCAGTCATAGATTATTGAACCCCAACTACTCTCTGGGGAAGGAGGCGAGCCAAGTATCCAAGGCCCCGCAGGCATGCAGCGAGTGCGTTGGGAGGACATTCCAACATGCAAGGTGCCCGCTGTCGGACATGGAGCTTGCCGTGCCACCATGCGCCTTGGGCGGGCCAAAGTCGTCCGTTGGCCCTTGTGGGTCTCGCTGGAAATTTAACACGCATGTCACCTGGGCTTCAAGCTACCCTCTAACAAAGGTAAACATCCTTCTGCAGGTTTACATACAGAAATCTTGTTAGGAGGTTTTACTTCCTCTGATAGTGAAGTTTGATTATTTTTATGGAGTTACACCAAAACCTTGGGCAACACAATACAAGATGTAGTACAAACTAGTAAAAGCTTTTGTGTAGTTATAAATGTCTTATGTTACACTATCAAACATATTTCTCAGTCTAAGCATGACCCTAACAAATCCATGTTGTTCTAAAGTCATCCAAAGACAAAAGTGCAGCTCCACCCCTCCAAAAACGCCTGCTCCCAATGATCCGAGAACCTCACTAAACTATCCAATCTCTACCATGCTGATTTGTTTATCCAAGTGGTTTTGCCTTTTTTTTTTTTTTTTTTTTTTAGGTAAAAGGTTGCAAATGAGGGTCTGTTTATTGAAGGGAATCCCCATTGCTGACTGATACCAGGTGTGGTTATAATCAGTGGGAAGTGATATATTTTGCAATAACTTTGCTGTGTTTGGTATTCACATATAAAATGCTTGTTCTTTTTCCAGTAAATAACACTTTAAAAATCTTGAAACAGTTAAGTTATTTAAACGCAGAATTTAGTCCAGCCTTTCTTTCTCTATAGCTCGTTTTTCTGTATATAGTAAAAACTGCCGCCAAATGTAAACCAAGAGCAATTATTGTGTGAATGCTCCAAAGCATTCACACATATGGTTTTTGACATCAAAATTCATCTATTTATTATTATTATTCAACAACTTCTTCTTCTCCAGATGTTGGCGCGCTCCACCCTCCACATTTTTCACCCGATTCAAACCGTTCCAACTCCAAACTGTTCAGCCTATTCGGGAATCGCGGGCTTTCCCTTAAAACATTCAAAATATTCCCAGATTTCCCAGAATTCCAGGTTTTCCGGGACATTTTTCCCATTCAAAATTAATTGGCCATTTTTCAAACTTTCACCATTTCCACATTTTTCAACCAATTCCAACCATTACACCTTCAACCCATTCCACCATTATGGAAATTCAAACTATCCTTTCCCAAGTTCAAAAAAGTTCCAGGATTTTCTAGAATTCCTGGTTTTCCAAAGCCCTATTTCCACCCCACATTTTTCAACCCACTTCAACCGTCCCACCGTCAAAATATTCCTCATAATTAGGACAAAAAACAAAGTTGTTTCTTGAACTGGAAAAATTCCAGATTTTCCCAAAATTCCAGGAATTCCGTAATACCATTTCTTAATTCAACATGTTACTACTTCAACATTTCTCAACCAATTTAAAACATTTCAACACCAACCATTTCAACTCATTCAGACCATTCAAGTTATTTACCTTTTTTTTTTTAAATCTCGCTTTTCCCGAAATTCCCAAATTTTGGGGAAATTCCCATTTAAATCAGTGGGACATTCTTCAAAGTTCCACAATTCCCACATTCTGATTCAAACTGTTCCAACTTAAAAAAAATATTCAGTCTGTTCAGGAATTGTGTGCTCTACTTCAACAATTCTAAAAAAATTCTAGGATTTCAGTTCAACTTCAGCATTAAGCATTCAAACGCAATTCCTTCAAAAATGTCATCATCTAGTTGTCTCTGTTATCCATTCACGTATTATTATAGTCAATGACCGCATGGTTTATGATGAGACCGTAGTTGCTACTTCCATCCAATTTAAAGAATATAGTTTCCTTTAAAATACTTCTATAGGTGCTACCTTTAATGAGAAGACACCTCATCACCCCAATGGCTTCTCATCCAGTCAGACTGCTGTTAACTCAACTTTGGACAGAGGCCACAAACCTAATAAAACAAGTGTGTGTGTGTGTGTGTGTGTGTGTGTGTGTGTGTGTGTGTGTGTGTGTGTGTGTGTGTGTGTGTGTGTGTGTGTGTGTGTCTCACCTTGGTCTTCTAAATATCAGGCCATATTGCTGGCAAGCGAGGCCCACGGTGGGTGTGTAGATGATAGGCATGAACCTCTCGATGTCTGAAGTCAGCAGACGGTAGAAGAGCTTCTCACTGTGGTCCTGGAGGCCCATCAAAAACACATACCTGAGGAGGACAGAGATGAGCAGAGTGGAGAATGCCACATGTTAATCTTTAACTTCTTGAACACTCATATCTGCTTCACTGAGAAGGGCTCTATTGAAGTTTCATTGAAGTCAGATGTTACATGTGACGTAACGGGCAAGATCAGCGGAGCTACAAAAATGACTTGGGAGCAGAGATACACTGCCTGGCCAAAACAAAAGTTTTAAAGAGGAATTCCACTTGTTTTTAATACATTTAATAACAAATGTCTTTCCTTTTTATGAGCGTATTAAATAGTAAAAACTGCAAGTATGTGGAGAATAACAATTATAACAAGTAGAAGCAATTAAGTCCCATCTTAAAACTCATTTGTATACTCTAGCCCAGGGGTCGGCAACCCAAAATGTTGAAAGAGCCATATTGGACCAAATATACAAAAACAAAATCTGTCTGGAGCCGCAAAAAATTAAAAGCCATATTACATACAGATAGTGTGTCATGAGATATAAATTGAATTAAGATGACTTAAATGAAACTAAATGACCTCAAATATACCTACAAACGAGGCATAATGATGCAATATGTACATATAGCTAGGCTAAATAGCATGCTAGCATTGATTAGCTTGCAGTCATGCAGTGACCAAATATGTCTGATTAGCACTCCACACAAGTCAATAACATCAACAAAACTCACCTTTGTGCATTCATGCACAACGTTAAAAGTTTGGTGGACAAAATGAGACAGAAAAAGAAGTGGCATAAAACACGTCCTAGAAAGTCGGAGAAAGTTATACATGTAAACAAACTACTGTGAGTTCAAGGACCGCCAAAATTAGTAGGACAAAGCGGCGCTCGCCAAATACTCGAATCAGTGAGGCATGTTTAATATAAACAGTGTACTTTAAAACAATTAGGGAGGTTTGCGTCATGTTTAAGATGGGACTTAAATGCTTATTAAAACAATTTTTCATACATTTTTGAAAAAGCTCCAGAGAGCCACTAAGGCGGCGCTAAAGAGCCGGGTTGCCGACCCCTGCTCTAGCCTTTAAACAGACCCCCTTTTTAGACCAGTTGATCTGCCGTTTCTTTTCTTTTCTTCTCTGACGTAAAACAAACCACGTGATCCTGTTTTTCTAACGAGGGAAGAAAGTGCACTTCAAGAAAGATTACAGTTGGTACAAAATGCGGCTGCTAGACTTTTGACAAGAACAAGAAAGTTTGATCATATTACGCCTATACTGGCTCACCTGCACTGGCTTCCTGTGCGCTTAAGATGTGACTTTAAGGTTTTACTACTTACGTATAAAATACTACACGGTCTAGCTCCATCCTATCTTGCCGATTGTATTGTACCATATGTCCCGGCAAGAAATCTGCGTTCAAAGAACTCCGGCTTATTAGTGATTCCCAGAGCCCAAAAAAAGTCTGCGGGCTATAGAGCGTTTTCTACTCGGGCTCCAGTACTCTGGAATGCCCTACCGGTAACAGTTAGAGATGCTACCTCAGTTGAAGCATTTAAGTCCCATCTTAAAACTCATTTGTATACTCTAGCCTTTAAATAGCCCCCTTTTTTAGACCAGTTGATCTGCCGTTTCCCCATTGCATTCGGTCTCCCCTAAAGGGGGCGTGGGGGTTACCCACATATGCGGTCCTCTCCAAGGTTTCTCATAGTCATTCACATCGACGTCCCACTGAGGTGAGTTTTTCCTTGCCCTTATGTAGGCTCTGTACCGAGGACGTCGTCGTGGCTTGTGCGGCCCTTTGAGACACTTGTAATTTAGGGCTATATAAATAAACATTGATTGATTGATTGATGATTGAAGAAGTTGTTGAAGTGCAATTTTTGCCAACAGAGACTGAGAGTCCAGTTTTTCTACTCATTTAGGATAATTAAACGTTGTTGACATCAAATTACAATTGTTCAAATAATTCTACATTAATGAGAAAAACAATGGGTTTGACAGGGATACTTATTATTATTATATTTTAGGAATACATTAGTGTTTAGTTAGGTATCAAAATTACGCTGACACTAATATTCTTCATCACAATTATATATATGCCTACAATTGTATTTATTTTATTTACAGATCAGACAAAGTGACCTTTTTGATCCAGCGGATGGCGGCATTATAAAACACCATCACAGTATCTGCACATTGTTATCACAGCCTCTGGCGTCATTTACCTATCACTAGTGAAAGCGGATTGTGGGAACCAATTCAGTTTTTGCCATGTAGGCGGGGGCTTACGTCCTGCTGCGGATGAAAAGAAATTGCAACTAGTTGTTGTAGAGATGCTAGTCTGTTCCTTGACTACCCTCAAGGTATTAAATTTAGTGACAAAACAGGCAAGATTTCTCCGCTCAGGGTCTTAGTCACTGTTTGCACCCCTCCTCCTCGCTACTTGCCTGAATGCATGTGTGTGGTCTCTTTCTGTGGGCCGTGCAACACTCTGGACAATGAATGAATAAATGAGCCCTGTAATTGTGGCGGGCCAGTCCACAATGTAGCACCGTCTCTCACATTGTGGGTGTGCGTGTGTTTGTGTGTGTGTGTGTGTGTGGTGTGTGTGTGTGTTGGGCCAGCTGTTCAAAGTCGGGACCCGGGGTAGACCAGTCATCTGTGCATCAGTTGATGACGTCTCTGCGTTGCTGACTTGTCTCCACTAAAGATGATCCCCTGCTGGCTCCACTATAGACTGGACTCTCACATTATTAACGAGATCCAATAGACGTCCATTGGGGGCGGGGGGGATCCCCACATCTGCAGTCCCCTCCAAGGTTTCTCATTGTATCCCCTTGGGTTGAGTTTTTTCTTGCCCTGATGTGGGTTCTGAGCCGAGGGTGTCGTTGTGGCTTATGCAGCCCTTTGAGACACTCGTGATTTAGGGCTATATAAATAAACTTTTATTGATTGATTGAAGTGCGTAAGCCTCCTCCTGTTGGCACACATCCTTTCCACCGCCAAGCCCCTCTGTAGTGCCTCCTCCAAGCACTGGCACCTTCTTGACTATGTAATTGTCAGGCAGTCCAACCTGAGAGACGTCCAGATCACTCGAGCCATGAGAGGGGTGGAATGTTGGACGTACCATCGATTTATCATGACCATGTCCAAAATGAATCTCCACCCAGCAGTACGCATCTAAAAGTCTACCAGGAAGAGGCTAAACTGTGCCCGGCAAGCATTTTCTGTTGTTCCCGAGCTAATCAGAGAACATTGAGCCTCTCTTGGAAAGGGATGCTACAACAAACTGCAAGAAAAGTGGTAATCTCTCAGCGTATCACCATATATGAAGCTGTAACCCAATCCATTGGATACAGCAGGAAGAAACATCAGGCATGTCACCAAATTTATAAACAAGGGAGACAAATCAATCTGTGAAAATAGCAGAGATAAAGCACTTCTTTTTTCTTCTGATAAAATTGTGGCAAAAATCATGCTCCACAGACTCACTGAAGCCCTGGTGCCAGAATCCCAGTCTGGATTTTGGAAAAACAGCAGCACAGTGGACATTATCTTCACATTACGGCAGCTGCAGGAAAAATTCCGCGAACAGAAGCAAGACCTGTTCATGGGTTTTGTGGATCTACCCAAGGCATTTGACACTATGGCTGCCCGGTGAAATTTGTGAACATCCTGCAGCAGTTCCATGATGGGATAATGGCTAAGGTCACAATAGCTGGACTGGAATCTTCTCCCTTTAAAGGGGAACATTATCACAATTTCAGAAGGGTTAAAACCATTAAAAATCAGTTCCCAGTGGCTTATTTTATTTTTCGAAGTTTTTTTCAAAATTTTACCCATCACGCATATCCTTAAAAAAAGCTTCAAAGTGCCTGATTTTAACCATCGTTATATACACCCGTCCATTTTCCTGTGACGTCACACAGTGATGCCAATACAAACAAACATGGCGCATAGAACAGCAAGGTATAGCGACATTAGCTCGGATTCAGACTCGGATTTCAATGGCTTAAGCGATTCAACAGATTACGCATGTATTGAAACGGATGGTTGTAGTGTGGAGGCAGGTAGCGAAAACGAAATTGAAGAAGAAACTGAAGCTATTGAGCCATATCGGTTTGAACCGTATGCAAGGGAAACCGACGAAAACAACACGACAGCCAGCGACACGGGAGAAAGCGAGGACGAATTCGGCGATCGCCTTCTAACCAACGATTGGTATGTGTTTGTTTGGCATTAAAGGAAACTAACAACTATGAACTAGGTTTACAGCACATGAAATACATTTGGCAACAACATGCACTTTGAGAGTGCAGACAGCCCAGTTTTCATCAATTAATATTCTGTAGACATACCCTCATCCGCTCTCTTTTCCTGAAAACTGATCTGTCCAGTCCAGTTGGAAATGCATCTGCTTTGAGTGTCGCAGGATATCCAC
Organism: Nerophis lumbriciformis; assembly: GCF_033978685.3. Lineage (NCBI taxonomy): Eukaryota > Metazoa > Chordata > Actinopteri > Syngnathiformes > Syngnathidae > Nerophis > Nerophis lumbriciformis. The sequence goes on from NC_084551.2 coordinate 14,673,700, forward strand.
ACATTCTTGCCATCTCTGTCGTAGCATAGCTTTTGTCGGTAAAGTGTGCGGAACAAACGTCCAATTTCTTGCCACTTTCGCATCTTTGGGCCACTGGTGCAACTTGAATCCGTCCCTGTTCGTGTTGTTATACCCTCCGACAACACACCGACGAGGCATGATGTCTCCAAGGTACGGAAAACAGTCGAAAAAACGGAAAATAACAGAGCTGATTTGACTCGGTGTTTGTAATGTGTTTGAGAAAATGGCGGATTGCTTCCCGATGTGATGTCACGTTGTGACGTCATCGCTCCGAGAGCGAATAATAGAAAGGCGTTTAATTCGCCAAAATTCACCCATTTAGAGTTCGGAAATCGGTTAAAAAAATATATGGTCTTTTTTCTGCAACATCAAGGTATATATTGACGCTTACATAGGTCTGGTGATAATGTTCTCCTTTAAAGTAGCCACTGGTGTGAGATAAGGTTGCACCTTTGTCCCAATTATCTTCAACATATTTCTCTTATGTGTAACAACACTTCTGCACAAGGCGCTGGAGGAGGGAAGTGGGGTGTCCTGGATGAGAACCTATCCGAAGAAAATCAGAAGTATCCAAGCAAAAACTAAACCAAAGTCTGTCCACATACTGGAACTCCAGTATGCTGATGACTGTGCCTTTGTGGCACACACACCAGAAGCTCTGCAGGCCACCATTACAGCTGCAGAAAAGCATTACAACAGAAAATGAGACTGTCTACTAACATATCTAAGACAGAAATCCTCTGCCTGTCTTTAAAACCCCCACAGAGACTTCCAACTTGCACCATTGCTGGCTTATGCACTCCCTATTGTTCCACACTTCAAATACTTGGGAAGCATCCTCTCAGATGACTGCAGGATTGACCAGGACATGCAACACCAGGTCAAATAGGCTTCATTCTCCTTTGTGCAGCTGACGAAGAGAGTCTTCAACAAATATAACCTCCACCTCCACACCACAGTCTCAGTCTACCAGGCAAAATGCATCACAGCCCTCCTATATGGTTGTGAGACATGAACAATCTATGCTCGCCATCTCAGGATGCTGGAGGCATTTTATGTAAGGTGTCTAAAATGTATCTTAAAGGTGACCTGGCAGGATTCTGTCCCACACTGTGATTCTTCAGCGAGTCAGCTGTAGGAGCTTAGAGGCCATTATCATGTTTCGCCAACTAATCCGCCTACCACACAAAACTCTATATGGCCAGCTCCACTTGGGCCACCGCTCTGCAGGGGGCCAGAAGAAGAGGCTGAAAGACCAGCTCAAGACCTTCCTAAACAAGTGCAACATACAGCCCACTGCCATGGAAGCTGCCGCTGCGGATCGCTCTTCCTGGCGTGGACTCTGTCGCCAAGGCGTAGAAGCGGCAGAGGAGAACAAAAGAAAAAAACATCTGGTGAAAAGAGAGAGAACGTCTGCACCTGTCCCATCGGGTCGGTGCGTGTGACCTCACGAAACATCCTTTTTTTGCCTTACAAGTATATAATTAAGCGTATGTCGCACTTGGCTTCACTGTCACCACGGTGGGAGACGAAGAAAGACCCGTGCGTTGTTTCCTTTACAATGTTATGCAGAGGTATAATTATAGCAATTTTATAGGCAAATTATACTATTTATAGTCACGGTAAAAAGAGTGGGGGGTGAGCAAAATATTGTCTTCCTCCTAGGGGGGCGTAACAGAAAATATTTGAGAAGCACTGGTCTACACTTTGAACAGCGAATTATCAAAACAGGAATAATCTGTTGTTGCTTTGACATTTTTAAGCGGTATCCTCCCTACTTTTATCGTAATCGTTTTTAGCACAAATGACCTTGCAACTCTGGTCTGCACATTTATTTTTAGTTTCCTAATAATTTCTAATTTCAACACTGGGAAAGACTCTGGCCCTTACTGATATTTATTAGTCCCGCTTGATGACCCGGTGACACTGAATACCTTAGTCCAGTGGTCCCCCACCTACCGGTCCGTGGATCGATTGGTACTGGGGCGCACAAGAATTAAAATATATATATATTTTTTTTAATTAAATCAACATAAAAAACACAAGATACACTTACAATTAGTGCACCAACCCAAAAAACCTCCCTCCCCCATTTATGGTCATTCACACTCATTCGCACAAAAGGGTTGTTTCTTTCTGTTATTAATATTTCTGGTTCCTACATTATATATCAATATAGATCAATACAGTCTGCAGGGATACATAGCACACATGGTTGTATTTTTTTATGCCAAAAAAAAACAAAAAATCCCCCCCCCCCCCCCCGGTCTGTGGGACAAATTTTCAAGCATTGACCAGTCCGCAGTTACAAAAAGGTTGGGGACCACTGCCTTAGTCCTATGCCAACATCTTAGGTAATGAATTTCTAGGGCTGTTTCCAAAACTTGTCATAAAAAGCTAATCTTTAATTATATTAAATTAAAATATAAAATAAGTAAGAGATGATAAAGTTACAGATAAAATTGAAAAAAGCCTTTCAAGTAGTGGACCAAGGATGCATCCGGAGCAGGTTGAAACAGAAAGGATAGCAATGGCGACAAGATAATGACCACCCATCCACGTGAGCAAAGCCTAAGTATAGAATGCCCTCAAGGGCCAGAGACCAATTGTCTGTGACACTAATAGGGTATGGAAATGAAAAGTATAAGCCTATTTAGGTGTTGCTGCCATGCTGTTGCTATGGTGCAAAAGTGGGTGCTTAGCAAGGAGCTATTTAAATCCAGGCTCAGAAGAAAATCACTCATCCTTGACATTTGAAATGACTGATGATGGAACTTTTGACTAAGGGATGTGGGTTGGAAAAGGAGGCAATTGACAAGCAGATCATGTCAAGCATTTGGAGAGATGAGCATATATTTAATTATACTCCTTCTCCATATTTAAGCATATAGTAATTGTCTGTTCACTTACTGAGTTTAATAATTTCACCTTTCTAATAGCCTATTTCTTTACCGTTTTCTAATAGGGAAAAAAGAGCGTGTTTCATATTCTTTCTGCACAGATATTGTTTAAAACAACAAATATTTTTGCTTATTATTTTTAAATGTTGGGTTTTTTAGTAACTTTCTGAAGAAATAACTATTTTATTATTTGGTTTATTGTACTTGTATGGCCATTGTGTAATTTTACATTAGCATAACTATTATATGTAACTAATGTGGAGCTGTTTTTATTTTTGAATGCATTTCTCTTTGCCCTGATGTTGAACAGGTATCAAAGCAATTTTGAAATGTTTGACCCCAGGAAAAATATCTACGTTACTTACTTTTGCATCAGCTAATGGGGATATTGATAAACAAACAATTAAGTTCGTACACAGGTCAGATGTAGTGACTATTTTATCCCGCAGGTGGCAGATGACCATTATATACTGTACCACTAACAGTATCAGTGAGTGTCGATACAGGCAGTGAGTGTGCCAAACACTTACTGAGGCATCATTTACCCATGACTAATATAGACTATATTGTACATAAACAGGCAATGTATTAAATAATTATGATAAATGTTGCACCTTTGTGTGCAATTGTATTGTTAATCTAAGTAATATGACCAGTAGTACCTAATATATAGGGATACATTGTCCTAGTTGATATTATTCTCCACTCCAGTCGTTCATGGTCAATGTTGAAAAAGGGTTCCAATACCAGATCCTCTTCGGCAATCTTTTTTCATTGTAGTTTTATTGTTTTTTAATGTAGATAAATGACTGTGTCATTTTCAAGGTTCAAGGTTTTATTCGTCACATGCAGAATACACCACAGTGAAATGCTTTTTTCCATGCTCTTCAGATATTGCATACAGTGGGATCCAAACACTAGTTGCTGAATCTAATTCACTATATACAAAAAAATACAAAAATTTGAGTAGCTCTGATGTACATTAATTACAAGACAATAAGTTGCACAATAAGTCCCAGTAGTTATGGTAGAAGTATCAATACAAGTAAAAGTACAGTAGTCACATACAGTACCAGTGCAATGTCAAATAGTATAACAGTATATACAGTATACACAGTATATACAGTATAGGAAGTAATAAATATTAAGGTGTCTACAGTTCTTTTAGCAGTTGAGTAGTCAAGGTAGTATGAACAGAGGTAATGGAACAGTATGACTTCTTTATACTCTTGTTTTTACATTATTTACAGTCATTGAATGAAGAGTATTGTAGTCCGGTAATTACAGTGGTAAGTAAAGTGATTCTTGTGCGTGCGGTTTTGTGCAATTGTGATAAGTGTTAATCAGCGGTGCAGTTGAGCAGTCTGATGGCTTAGGGGATAGAAGCTCCTCCTGAGTCTCTCCGTGTTGGCCATGGTAGCGCTTGCCTGACTGCAGCAGTGAGAAGAGGCAGTTGCTTGGGTGGCTAGAGTCCCTCACTATCCTCTTGGCCTTGGATCTACACCGCCTGGTGTAGATGTTGCAGATGGTTAGGAGCACACCTCCGATGGTGCTTCTCGACTGATCTGGCCACTCTCTGCAGTCTGTTGCGATCATGTGCGGTGCTATTCCCAAACCAGGAGGTGATGTTTCCAGTCATGACACTCTCTGTTGTGCATGAGTAGAAGTTTCTGAGGATCTTGTGGTTTAGTTTGAACTTCCTGAGTCTCCTGAGGAAGTAGAGACGCAGTCGTGCCTTTTTCACCACGTTGTCTATGTGTGTGGTCCAGGACAGGTCTTCTGATATTGTCACTCCGAGGTATTTGAAGTTGGTCACTCTCTCGACCGGCATCCCGTCTATGCTGAGTGGACTGTAGTTCCTTGCCCCCCGTCTCCTAAAATCCACTATGATCTCCTTGGTCTTGCTGACGAGGTGGTTCTCCTGACACCACAGTGCCAGGTTCTTCACCTCACTCAGGTAGGCCGTCTCATCGTTACCGGAGATCAGGCCCACCACAGCTGTCTCGTCAGCAAATTTCACAATGGAGTTGGTGGTGTTTTTAGCCACACAGTCATGTGTGTAGAGTGAATAGAGGAGGGGGCTCAGAACACAGCCCTGGGGGGCACCGGTGTTGAGGATGATGGGTGATGAGGTGCAGTTCGCTGCTCTCACCACTTGTGGTCTGCCTGTCAGAAAATCCAGGACTCACTGACAGAGGGTTGAGTTCAAGCCCAGGTCCTTTAGCCCAATATCACCTTTTTCTCACCTTTTTTTAAGGAGTGCCGTAAAAATGGCTGCTCTTGTCTTGTCTCCCTGTAACGTATAGGGACTGTGCCGAAAATATACTTTTCAGTTCTTATGTGTCTTGTGCATGTTAAGAATTGACAATAAATCATTTTGAATCTTGAATCTTGAATCTTGATGACGAGTTTGGATGGGACTATGGTGTTGAATGCTGAACTGTAGTCTATGAACAGCATTCTCACATAGTTCCCCTGTCATTTTGTGTTGTGTCTTACCCTGCAGTCCAGTAAATACTATTTGTCTAGTTCTTAGATGGTTTTGATGGCAATAAGAAGAATAACAGATTGTAGCTGAGATAGGCTCCAGCACCCCCCGCGACCCCAAAGGGAATAAGCGGTAGAAAATGGATGGATGGAAGAGGAATAACAGTGTGGAGCTTAGGCAGAGTTCCTGAGAAAAAGAAGACATTTGGCCTGATAGGGGAACACAACTCACTCTAAAGAATGTGCACTGTGTTCCGGAATGAAGCATGCAAACTGGAGTTTAAGGTTGCAGGGTTTAAAAAAATACTTATGAGGGAGAAAAGGGAGGATTCGGAGAACTTTGGAGTGTAGGAGTTGAAAGGCACAATATAAAAGTCTGTTAAGTTAAATATGAAAACCTCCAGATGTAGATTCCTCTCAGAGAGAGCAAAATTCTCTGGAAAATCTGTCAAAATTCCAGATACAAGATGTATGTGTGGATACCCACTGCTGGGGAGTATTCTTTCTCACCTATCCAGGTCATGTTTCATCATTTCATAGTTCTTAAGTACTCTTAGCAGCTGCACGTCTTGAGTAATGAAGCAAGGAGGAAGCAGGCCGTGGATCCCCAGCTGTAGGCGCTCATCGAGGGTGAATGCCATGCCCTTTCAACACAAAAAAACAAAGCCTATTATTCACCAATATGTTATCATGCAGAAGGGATGGGGAAGTTGTCAAAACGATCATGATTTAGTACCGTATTTTCCGGACCATAGGGCGCACCTGATTATAAGGCGAACTGCCAATGAATGGTCTATTTTCAATCTTTTTTCATATATAAGGCACACCAGATTATAGGGCGCATTAAAGGAATCATATTATTATTATTTTTTTCTAAATTGAAAACACTTCCTTGTGGTTTACATAACATGTAATGGTGGTTCTTGGTCAAAATGTTGCAAAGATTATGTTTTACAGATCATCTTCATGTTGCTTTCTGACAGTCGCTTCCGGATGCGCCGTTTTGTGGGCGGTCTTATTTACGTGGCTCACCTTCGGCAGCGTCTCGGACGGGAGTGGAAGAAGTGTCAAAAGATGGAGCTAACTGTTTTAATGACATTCAGACTTTACTTAACTCAATAACGGAGCAGCTTCTCCTCATCCGTGGCTCACTAGTGCAATAACAACGCCGGAAATGTGTCCCGTGAAAAACCGTCTGACTGGAACTCTCTAATAACTAAAGTTCCTTGAGTGAATAATGTAAACTCACTACACCGGTATGTTTTAGCGCTTTCATGGCAAGTTTACTGACAGATATAAGTAATGACTTTACACTACTTTATATTAGAAATGGCAACAGCAAAGGATGAATGTCCCATAACAAGAAGATAGAGAAAAAGAAGCTTATCGACTACGTCGTTGGCACAGACTACAAAGGCGAATGCGTGCAATTTTTCAGGACTTATGCAGATCCCAAATACAGATCAGCAGGTACCAGAAAGTACGAAAAGTTGCTCTTGCATAATATTGCGAAACAAAACGCCAGATAATATGTCTTACCTTATAAACACACCATAATAATACTCGTATGTTGAAGCACAGTACAATCCATCAAGCTGCAAAACTTACCTATTAACCACCTATCTCTAATGTCTCATGTGGGGTAGACTACTGTTGGGTTTTGCATGGTTGAATGAATGTATGTATGTACAGTATGTGTATGCTTGCTTTAGTACTATTATCTTGGGTTTATCATATAGCGTTGGTTTTTTTTGTGTGTTTTTTGTTTGTTTTTGTAGCTTGCCACCATGTTTCATCATTCCATGTATGTACTGTCCTCTGGACCCCCTGTCAAAAGCTTCTTCTAGCTTATTTGGGGGACCCTTTCACTTACCAACATCTTTAAATGATATTCACTACTATTGTAATTGGTATGGTATTGTGAATATACTTGAAACATAAATAAGCTGTGCGGCATCATAGCTTACCAAAGTCGTACTAAAACATTTTGATAGATTTTTGAGCGCCGTGTGTAATGTTCTATATTTTCAATAGAACATATAAAACGTTGGTGTTGTTTACTTGAGTCATATTACCATCATAGTGCAGCCTACATGTATCTCTTGTGCGTGACTCCCATCATATTGCAGTCAACATGTATCTCTTATGTGAGATTTTCATCTACTGGTTATACTTACCATTTCACCATGTACCAAATAAAATAGCTTCGAGGTCGGTAAGTAAAACCAGAATTATTCCGTACATTAGGCGCACTGTTGAGTTTTGAGGGGAAAAAAAGGATTTTAAGTGTGTCTTATAGTCCAGAAAAAAAAAAGTGATGTATTTTTAAGCGCACAAATAAGACCAAAACATTTTGAGCTGTAGTGATTAATCGCTTAAATCGATTAGAAAAAATCTTAAATTCATATTGTTTTGCTTTGATTAATTGTTTAAAGTAATTAACAAAAGTTTATAAAAATCCAGACGGCATGAAGTGCCCGGAATTTTAAATGCGCAGACATAGTTTCGTTTTCGCACGGTCGCTGCAACAGAGCGCACATGAGAGCGTTGGTGTATAGGTGCCGGGATTTGTGTAGCAGCAAACAACAAAAAGTTTTTTGGATTAATGCATACGATAAAAGTGCAATTTCAATATTAATGATGTGCATTTATTATTTAAAAAAAAAATAAAAAAAATAATGAAGGCTATGGAAAGCAGAAGAAAATATGTATTTAAAATATTTTCTCTAAAATACAGAGGCTAAAAAGTGTGTTTTATCCAATTACTTGCTTAATCGAACACACCAATCAATAAGATTATTAGCTAGTAAAATAACCTAAACAAAAACTCAATCAATTTGAATAGAATTTTTTTTTTTTGGAGACGTTTATATGTAGTCTAAAATGTTGTCTTCTTTTAGTCACGCTTGTGGAGATGCATCACAACCGCGAATATATGCTTCCTGTTCCCAATATAATAAGTGTACAGAGTAGGAAATAGTACAAAGCTTTCAATTCGATAGAGCTATGTACCGAGATAAATCTGAATACAAATACATGTATTTGTCACATCCCTGCTTTACAGAGGGTCTCTAGATTGGCAAATATTCTATTCCTCAATGTGGTTCAATGCAGTATGTAATTACATAATACATAGTTAAAACTTTGAGTGAATCTGTGCATATTTCAAATCAAGGCTTAACACAAACAACCTTTGCCATTTTATCTTTTGTTGTGGGGTTGCCCATGAAAAGACAAGAGACATAAAATATTGGTGGGTTCATTTAAGTGTCACTATATGAACTATGCAAAAGTGATTTATTATGATTTGACACACTAAAAAGATACTATATGACCTTCTATGTACACTCTCCGAGCCCACAAACTATAGTATTTTATTTAAGGCTAACACCAATTTCTCCTCAAGGAAAGGAATGTGAGAAACACAATGTTAAAATACACAATAACACAAAGACACTGATATCTACAGGTTTACTGTATGAGCAGTGTGCTGATTTATATTCCCTGTATACAGTGCTACCCAGAACATATGGAGTCCCGGGAACCAAATACTGACTTAGCACCTACAGTAGGGCTCAAACGGTGCATAAAATTGGGTCATGGTGGTTGGTCATGTGTCAGGCGATGATCATGCAGCAGACCACCAACCACTGCAAAAATTCCTCCACCAGGAATGAACAGAAGCAAGGCAGCCCAGCTGTCTACCCAAGCCACATTAACTACTGGAAAATAATCCCCAAAACATCAGGGAACCTGTCGAAAGCCCACAAAGCATCGCCACCAGCTTTACCAGAGCACAAAGGCATACCCCAAAGCCATACCATATGCAGGTGGGCCCCAAAGGCACATCACTAACTCTATCCTCACTCAACCACCACATCCCAGAATTGATTTGTTAGCATTATTGCAAAAACGGTTAGGGTCGGTTTGTCTAATAAAGGCTACCTAGGTGATCGTAATGCGATTAATCGACTAATCGCTAAGATAGACAATTGACTATCAAAATAGTTGTTAGTTGCAGCCTTACACTACATAGGAAGTTAACTAATATTTAGTCAACGACAACTGCAGTTGCTCCCTCTCAGGAAAGAATTGTCCCTTAGTATTTTGGCAGAGAACTGCAAGTCACAAAATCAATCTGATAAAGAGATGGGCAGGATTAGTGACTTACTTACTTCCATAGTTTCTCTCAGACCCTGTCTACATTAAGCCGGATAACTCATCAAACAAATAATTATTTAGCCCGGTGTCAGCCACACTAAACCAGCGTTTAAGGTTCCCCTCCGTGGATAATTTTTTACACGGGTATGTGCGCCTTGTATTTCTTGAATCTCCGGCTCTTAGCATTGTATGGACTCATCGATCGTTTACAAACTGAGTTCGGAGAGGAAGTGACGCCAGAAAGACCGCACCCCACACAGGAAGTGACATCAGAAAGAACGCGCCCCAGCCAGCTTCATAACAAGCGGTTTCGTAACTCGGGGGTAACCCATACTTGCCAACCCTCCCGAATTTTCCGGGAGACTCCCGAAATTCAGCGCCTCTCCCAAAAACCTCCCGAGACAAATATTCTCCCGAAAATCTCCCGATTTTCAGCCGGAGCTGGAGGCCACGCCCCCTGCAGCTCCATGCGGACCTGAGTGAGGACAGCCTTTTTTCACGATGGGAGGACAACAGGGTGACAAGAACTAAATCATCCAGACTAGAGATAAATTGTATTATTATGTTTATCTTACCTAAAAATGAATATATTTATTAATTAAAAAAAAAAGAAAAACTAAATAAATTTTTACTATATTTTGCTAAAAACATCAAAATTAATTGTATTTTTATTTGTATTTTTTCTGACTCCTTATTACATCCAGGCATTAGAATTATACATTAAAATAAACATATTTGAAATAATTAATTTTAAATTATCATAATAATTCATTTAAAATGACCATATTTAATTATTAAAATAATTGCTTGTTTATCAACAACTTCAGCATTTTATTCATTACATTTTGAAGCTCTCAGAAGCCAAGTTATGTTATATTCCTTAAGATTTATTTATGCAAGTTTGAAGTATCAATTATCTAAACACAGTTTTGTTTTCATATTTTCAGGATATATATATATATATATATATATATATATATATATATATATATATATATATATATATATATATATATATATGTATGAAATACTTGACTTGGTGAATTCTAGCTGTCAATATACTCCTCCCCTCTTAACCACGCCCCCAACCACGCCCTGCCCCACCCCCGACCACCCCCCCGGCCCCCACCTCCCGAAATCGGAGGTCTCAAGGTTGGCAAGTATGGGGTAACCACTAGAAAGTTGGAGGAGAGTCATCCAGACATGCCTGTGTTTCTCCTTTGTCTACATGTGGGAATCACACATGAATACCTTAAGAGAAGGAAATGCGCGATTGCAGCAATTTTGGATACAACACATCTCAGACGGCAACATAGCAATGTTTTGGATAAGGCCTGGAAGAACGGCAGCCTGGTGGGATATGTTTGTCAACAAGTGTGTTGTGCCAGAGGAACGGCAAGAGAACTTTCAAATGTCCAGGTCAGCTGTAATTCTACTTAGCAAAAAACTTTGTCCATTTGTCGAAGGGGAATACGGGCTCCCGTGGACAGGATAAAAAAGGTAGCGTGTGCTTTATATTACCTGGCCGTCGAAGTAAGACTACGGAAAACAGCGAATGCATTTGGACTGGCAAAGCAGACTGTATCAGTTATTGTCCGCCATGTATGTCGAGAGTACTCCAGATTCTTTCAGCAGGGGTATTATGATGTTAATGAACAGCATGTTAGGTGGTGTTGGTCTTGAACCCCAAGATGCATACATGGCAGGCGTAGTGCGGGTAAACATGACTTTAATGTCAAAAGGAAATAGTGCAGCTGGGAAGTGGAGGAGCAGGGAACATGCAATTAAAAACAGGAAACAACGATCGAGCACTGTGTGCGAAGGGCAAGGTGGTTTACAAAGAAGTCTGAATGGCAACCGGAAACAGGTGTGCTCAGATTGCCAATCAGGCACAGGTGTGGGAGACGGCGCTGGGGCCAAAGTAATGAGGCAAACAGGAAGTACCACTGAAAATAAGAGCACTGGAAAGGAAACAATACCAAACACAGTAAAGAATGTCATTCATGACACAGCAATCAGCTACATTTGAGAGCTTCTGCTTCATATTTGATTAATTCCTTGGTTTAGAAGTACTCTCATTCCCGTTGAATAATTGCTCTTTGGAAAAGTGTGGCATTTCAAATGTGCTGTGGTATCTCAAATTGCAGGCACCAAGAAAAATTGGAGCTACGTGCTAGCTCTCGCCTTTTTGTCTTGCTTTAAGATGCGAGCATACATTTGAGTTACGAGCGTCATCACCGCTGGTAGAAATAGTCCACAACCCACATATAGAGCCCAACACAATCATGCCCTCCACCCATACTTGCCAACCTTGAGACCTCCGATTTCGGGAGGTGGGGGGAGGGGGGTGGGCGTGGTCGGGGTGGGACGGGGGCGTGGCTAAAAGGGGAGGAGTATATTTACAGCTAGAATTCACCAAGTCAAGTATTTCATATATATATATATATATATATATATATATATATATATATATATATATATATAAAAAAATATATATATATATATATATATATATATATATACATACATACATACATATATATATATACATATATATATATATATATTTATTTTATTATATATATATATATATATATATATATACGTATATATATATATATTTATTTTATTATATATATATATATTTATATATATATATATATATATATATAAATATATATATATATATTTATATATATATATATAATAAATACTTGAATTTCAGTGTTCATTTATTTACACATATACACACACATAACACTCATCTACTCATTGTTGAGTTAAGGGTTGAATTGTCCATCCTTGTTCTATTCTCTGTCACTATTTTTCTAACCATGCTGAACACCCTCTCTGAAGATGCATTGCTGTGTGGCACGCACAAAAGTGCTTTCATCAAATGCACTAGATGGCAGTATTGTCCTGTTTAAGAGTGTCACAACATTGCTGTTTACGGCAGACGAACTGCTTTACAGTATACAAAAACGTGACTGCTGTTGTTCTGTGTTGTTGCCGCGCTGGGAGGACGTTAATGAAACTGCCTAACAATAAACCCACATAAGAAACCAAGAACTCGCCCTCCATCATTCTACAGTTATAACGTGATTGGGCAGGTATGCTGTTAATATTGTGGGTTAGCGGACTCAGGTCCATGAGGGCCTGAATTTCGGGAGATTTTCGGGAGAAAATTTGTCCCGGGAGGTTTTCGGGAGAGGCGCTGAATTTCGGGAGTCTCCCGGAAAATCCGGGACAGTTGGCAAGTATGCCTCCACCTATCAATACTGATAAAGTTATTGTGAAGGGGAGCGCCTAATAGTAGACGAGAGTGACACCTACTGAATCTGAAGAACAAATCATCAAAAAAGCATGACTAATGCAAGTGTAAGCCACTGTGACACTATTGTTCATTTTTTTAATGTTTTTATATTACTTTTTATAAATGGCTGTGATGATAATGTAAATGAGGGATTTCTGGTCACTGCTATGTTGGAGTTCGTGTTGGTATTGGTGCTCTTGTTGATGTTCGTTTTTGTTTGACTGCTTTTGGATTGTTTTCTGTCATGTTTGTGTGTCTTCTCGATTGCTCTGTTGATTGCTGTTCTGGGTGTTGCTGGGCCGGGTTTGGTTTTGGAATTGGAATTGTATTGTTATGGTGTTGTTGTGTATTGTTTTCTTAGATTGATTAATAAAAAAAATACAATTAAATACAATAAAAAATAAAAAGCCTGACTAGTAACCACGTAGGCGACTTGACGAGGCAGCCTAGCCACAGCCCCGTCAGTCTGCACCCCTCAGAAGCAGAATCCACCCTTCCATCCAAACCGCAGATATTTAATGGCCTGCCGTGTCTCAGTTCGATAGGTCTCGTAACTCTACGAACTGGACAAGCAAGCATTACCCTTGCTCACATAACAGTTTCTATTATTACACGACAGAGAAGCAGCCCTTAGGAGACACCACATAGTCTGCTCCCCATGGTAAATCTCTTCAAATCAAGACTTAAAACACACCTATTCCTGACTGCTTATTCATTGTAATCATCTTTTCTTTTCTCTTTGTTGTTGATGTTTTTTTTATCCAATTTGATTTTATTGTTGTGATTTTGTACGGTGTCCTTGAGTGCCCAAAAAGGCGCCTTATAAATAAAATGTTTTATTATTACTATTATAAATGCTGTCGATCGCAATCAAGCAGTCGTTCTTTTGGGACTTTACTAGTCGATCCCAAAATATTAGGAAAATTATATGTATTATGAAATCACCGCCCTCCCGCTCCGGAAAGTGACCACCGGACCTGCCAACAAGTACCGTCAACACTGCTGCCACACTCCCCAGCACGGCAACACATCACACATCGTCTCGTTTCGCAAACGTGTGTTACATTAAATGCACTTCCAAAAAAAAATCAAGCTGCGGCAAAGCATTAAGGCTGACTGTTGCAACACGTTGAACATTTTCCAGCATCTAACAACTTTCCAACTCTCCCCTCAACCACGACCGCCATCGCTCGCCTGTGACGGAAAGATAACAAGCCAACAAATTCTGTGAACGCTGCTCCAAAGTACTGAAAATGTGTTGATTTATTGTGGATACAAAACGAATCACTCGTGTCAGGCAGTGACCCAGTATATGATAAAACAAAGCAGTCAGCTAAAAAGTCACTTCCCCGTTCACCACCTCTTAATCAAACATGAAAAAGGCCACGCCGGTTGAACAGTTGATTTTACTATTTGTGGCACTGACATACAGCGGTGTCGTGGTGGTGGGGGGTAAGAGGGGATGTTGTACTGGGGCCCTAAGTAAAGGGAGGCCTTGGGCATTTGTAAATATTTTCTATAATTTAAATACAGGAGGCAAGTTATAAAAAGTACATAACAAATGTTAATATAAAAGAATACAAAAATTAATACAGCCATGAAAGTTCAATAATGAAGAATAAAATCAAGAATGTTTAAGACAACCTACCGGTATATCCCTTATTCAACATACAAAATGGTTTGTTCCAACTGGATAGCAACAAACCTTTAGCTTTGAACACTTCACTCAACACAGATGTCATCAAATTCTCACATATAAGCATTCATTCAAAGGACCAGCATTTTGGAACAAGGATGAGGTGATAGAAAAAAGGTAAAAATGTAATCAATCTATTTTTGGCAGCATAAGAGAAAGTTATGTATGTGGTGCGTTCAAGGACCCTTGATTAAAGGCCTACTGAAATGCGATTTCTTATTTAAACGGGGATAGCAGGTTCATTCTATGTGTCATACTTGATCATTTCACGATATTGCCATATTTTTGCTGAAAGGATTTTAGTAGAGAACATCGACGATAAAGTTCGCAACTTTTGGTCGCTGATAAAAAAGCCTTGCCTGTACCGGAAGTAGCAGACGATATGCACGTGACGTCACAGGTTGTGGAGCTTCTCACATCCGCACATTGTTTACAATCATGGCCACCAGCAGCGAGAGCGATTCAGACCGAGAAAGCGACGATTTCCCCATTAATTTGAGCGAGGATGAAAGATTTGTGGATGAGGAAAGTGAGAGTGAAGGACTAGAGGGCAGTGGGAGCAATTCAGATAGGGAAGATGCTGTGAGAGGCGGGTGGGACCTGATATTCAGCTGGGAATGACTAGTAGTAGACAGTAAATAAACATAAGACATATATATATGTACTCTATTAGCCATAACACAACCAGGCTTATATTTAATATGCCACAAATTAATCCCGCATAACAAACACCTCCCCCCTCCCGTCCATATAACCCGCCGATACAACTCAAACACCTGCCCAACACACTCAATCCCACAGCCCAAAGTACCGTTCACCTCCCCAAAGTTCATACAGCACATATATTTCTCCAAAGTCCCCAAAGTTACGTACGTGACATGCACATAGCGGCACGCACGTACGGGCAAGCGATCAAATGTTTGGAAGCCGCAGCTGCATGCGTACTCACGGTACCGCGTCTGCGTATCCAACTCAAAGTCCTCCTGGTAAGAGTCTCTGTTGTCCCAGTTCTCCACAGGCCAATGGTAAAGCTTGACTGTCATCTTTCGGAATGTAAACAATGAAACACCAGCTATGTTATCCGGCACAACAGTCAGGGGGTGCATTCTACGGCGGGGGTGCGTTATCCGGCACAACACCTGCCGCAATACACCGCTTCCCACCTACAGCTTTCTTCTTTGCTGTCTCCATTGTTCATTGAACAAATTGCAATAGATTCACCAACACAGATGTCCAGAATACTGTGGAATTTTGCGATGAAAACAGACGACTTAATAGCTTGCCACCATGCTGTCCCAAAATGTCCTCTACAATCCGTGACGTCACGCGCAGGCGTCATCACACCGAGACACTTTCAGCAGGATATTTCACGCGAAATTTAAAATTGCACTTTAGTAAGCTAACCCGGCCGTATTAGCATGTGTTGCAATGTTAAGATTTCATCATTGATGTATAGACTATCAGACTGCGTGGTCGGTAGTAGTGGGTTTCAGTAGGCCTTTAAAGTTAGTTTTAGAAACAGAGTGTCAGGCAGAGTGGGTGAAGAACCCCAAGATGCAGAGTAAGGGCCTGTTGCAGGAAAACATGACTTTTAATGTAAAAAATAAAATGCAGGAGAACAGGAATCAGGAACCAGGAAACAGGCAAACTGGAACCAGCGAACAGGAACCAGCAAACAGGAAACTAGGAACTAGGAGACAGCAAACTGCAGACAGCTATCAGCATACAGGTTACAGCAAACAGGAACCAGGGAACAGCTCACAATACTCCAGCACTGACTGGAGGGCGAGGCAGATATAAATAGCAACCAGCTGATTGACACCAGGTTTGGCCAGGCTGCCAATCAGCCGCAGGTGAGGGGAAACGGCGCTCAGGGACACAAGCAGGAAATAAAACACAAACACAGAGGAAAAACTAAACATAACCAAACTGTCAGTGACAAGCCTGACACAGAGGTGTTGTTACTTTTTAAAGACGGGGGAGACGTAACCCACATGACTAATTTGTCACTAATAATAATAATAATGATGTACAGTATTATTATAATTCATGTTATCCACTCGTCATTTGTAGTTGCAGATCAATCACACAATTTATTGTAAACGCACATGCTCCGTTACCTGAAAGGCGGCGCAGGTTGTTAAATGTTCAGGGATCAGGTCAATGCATGAGTCAAAATACAACCCCCAACTGTACTTTCGATAAAATTGTTTCCAAGTCTTTAAACAAACAAATGTAGTGCATTCAAGCAAAATATCTTATAAATGTTCCTGTATGACATTCTGACCAAAAAATAGCGTTTTTGTAAAAATATTGGAATCTTTTTTTTTCTAATTTAATGTAATTAATCACGATTAATAATATATTCCACAGTTGGCCCTGGTTCATGGCTGAAACCAGTGATCTTGGGCTTGAAATGGTTGGTGACCACTGCTGCATTATTATTGCATTACTTCATAAAACTACTGAAGTTGTTTGTAGTGCATTCTATTGTATTGTTTTTCATACAATATTGCTTATCCATCTTCTTTTTTTCTTTTTTTTAAAAAGCATGTCACACGTTAATAATGGTGGTGTTTTAGGGGGGCCAAGCACACATTTCATTGGGCAGGGCTGATTTGACATACAAGTGTTTTGAGTTACAAGCTCGTTAATGTAACCAATTGAGCTTATAAGTACTACTGTAATTTCAACAGTGACGTGCAGTCACGGGGCCTCACCTGCCATCATGGAAAGAAAAAAAATGTAAAAAGAAAAAAAAAAAATTAAATTGTTAAATGTATCCAGTGATTATACTATAAAGTTATTTTCCATTTAACTTCACCAGTTTTAGATTATTTTTATTCAAAATCGCTGAATTTTCACATTTGCCGTTCAAATACTGAGAAGAGACGGTGCGGTGAACAGCAGCCAGTCGAGGCACGTCACTCAGTGCCTCAACATGGATTGCGGACTCGGCTAACTGCTGGCCTGCTGTGCAGTGAGACCGTATTGCTATATGAACTATATTATACATTTCCATAGTTTAGTTAGCTGAGGTATATAATGTACAGTGTATTTTGTCAACAACTGTATGTGTGTAACGTATTTCTTGTGCTGAGCGATCATAAAACGGCTGCAAAAGACGCACTGGCTGAGGCTCGCCTCCTGCCCCCCCGCTGTAGATTGCAAGCCCTGACGGGAGTGTTATATCAACTAAAGCCCACACTTAAACTTTCCACGTGCAAGATTGAATCTATTTAAAAAAGTTATTTCATAAGAAGCCAAAAAGTGCAAAAACAATAATGTTCGTGTTGGAGGAGTTGTGAATGACTGCAGGGCCACAACATTAGGTACACCTGCAGACTGCAGGTGTATCTAATTCACAACTCCTCCAACACGAACATTATTGTTTTTGCACTTTTTGGCTTCTTATTAAATAACTTTTGTAACCTATTTTTATGGGCTTTCCTCTTTGTGATGTTAAGTTCCTGTTATGCGTTGTTATACAGTATATGCCTTGAGCTCTTATTTTGAAGGCGCCAAGAGCGGAAGTGATGACATGTTGTAGTGGAGCGGAAATTTTTGAAAGAAAGTAAATAAAGTGGTCCTCGTGTAAACTGGAGCCTCCGTGTTTGTTATTTTGTAGTTTCATACAGTATAGGCGACATTTATAAACCCTCGGTTACACTTTTTTAAATAGATTCAATCTTGCACGTGGAAAGTTTAAGTGAGGGCTTTAGTTGATATAACACTCCTGTCAGGAGGTGCATTAATCCAGCACAACAGCGGCTCATGAACTTCATTTATAACTTAGTAAAGGTAAGACCATAATAACGTTTTTTTTATTAAATGTGCTTTTTTGTGTGCTACAGTTTGTATGTGTAAAGTTAAAGTTAAGTTAAAGTACCAATGATTGTCACACACACACTAGGTGTAATGAAATTTGTCCTCTGCATTTGACCCATCCCTTGATCACCCCCTGGGAGGTGAGGGGAGCAGTGGGCAGCAGCGGCGCCGCGCCCGGGAATCATTTTTGGTGATTTAACCCCCCAATTCCAAGCCTTGATGCTGAGTGCCAAGCAGGGAAGAATGCTGGTATGAGCTTTTAAACAACCCGTTAACTGCTGCCAATCAAATGGTGAATAAGATACTCTTTAGGGTTCATATGTTTGTAAATCTGACTGTGATGAAGTCAGTGCCTCACCAGCCATGAACCTCACCGTACGTCACTGAATTTCAAGTCTATCTTTTGAAGACAGGATTTGACATTATTTTCATTTCAAATCAATTGGTACATTTGCAATATTTGAGGCATATAAATGTATTACAAAAAAAACTATGTTACGGGAAATTACATTATTAAGTGCGAATTTTACAAAATGCTGCATTAGTCTGGTGCAAGAATGTTCATCCATCTGTGGATACTTGCACAGTAGTGATGAGAGGAAACATGCTTGTATGGATATAATTGAACCGCGCAGTGGATCATCACGTCCATAACTACTTAGAAAGTTTTATGGGCCATTATGCAAGGAGGAAGAGTGTGAAACCCCAAAACAGTTAAAAGAGCAGCCATACACATTCCTCAGGGGACTGGAAGTCGAGAGGGAGGAGCTTGACATTTTTAACTCCCTGATGTTTGCAGTTGTATGTTTCTTGATGAAGCATTTAAGCTTTTTAGGGTATATTTGGCTCTGTACCGAGGATGTCGTTGTGGCTTGTGCAGCCCTTTGAGACACTTGTGATTTAGGGCTATATAAATAAACATTGATTGATTGATTGATTGATTTACTGACAAAATCAGAAATAAGCACCACCATGATTGTGCACAGTTGTAGCATTCCTTGATTTCCAAAACTGACTTTGTGTACTAACACTAACCTGACACACACCTACATGCAACACAACAGAAGAATTGACTTGATCCTATTCAACAGTGCACAAGACACATTACACAAGTTAAAAGGGATGTTTGCAACACTTCCATAGTTGCCTAGATGGCGCCAACTTTCCAATATATTTTACACAGTATATCCCGCCCTCTCACGGCTTCTCCTACGTAATGATGTAGCTATGTACGTTCGTAACACATGCACGCGCATTGTGTTGTTGGCTAATATTAGCAATTTGGATAGCTAGCGCTAGCGATCAAAGAATGTATATTGTTACGTAGGCGTGGCATCGTGATGCCGGATGTCGTCATTCCAAGATGCGGAGGAATGTCAAGAAGCAGCTAGCAGGTAAGAAGAATGATTTATTCTTAAATGCAGACAAAAATATGCTGTGCGGTGCCCAGGGCACGGAAAACAAGAATGGCTTAGCCTAAAGGATGCTAGTCAAAAACATAAACTAGTAGCAGGAACCAGAATGTAACTTTGTTGCATGTAGGCAAACGAAAGCACCAGACCGAGTGAGGCGAGAGGACGGAATAAATAGCTCTCTGATTAGTGCCAAGGAGCAGGTGAGCGTCCCGAACAGTAATCAGAGGCAGGTGAAAACAATCTGCCGTCTGGGCAACTAAAACACAAAACAGGGGTGCTGAAACCAAACTTAAACTACAAACCCCGTTTCCATATAAGTTGGGAAATTTTGTTAGATGTAAATATAAACGGAATACAATGATTTGCAAATCCTTTTCAACCCATATTCAGTTGAATATGCTACAAAGACAACATATTTGATGTTCAAACAGATAAAAAAAAAAGTTTTTTGCAAATAATCATTAACTTTAGAATTTGATGCCCTCAACACGTGACAAAGAAGTTGGGAAAGGTGGCAATAAATACTGATAAAGTTGAGGAATGCTCATAAAACACTTATTTGGAACATCCCACAGGTGAACAGGCAAATTGGGAACATGTGGGTACCATGATTGGGTATAAAAGTAGATTCCATGAAATGCTCAGTCATTCACAAACAAGGATGGGGCGATGGTCACCACTTTGTCAACAAATGCGTGAGCAAATTGTTGAACAGTTTAAGAAAAACCTTTCTCAATCAGCTATTGCAAGGAATTTAGGGATTTCACCATCTACGGTCCGTAATATCATCAAAGGGTTCAGAGAATCTGGAGAAATCACTGCACGTAAGCAGCTAAGCCCGTGACCTTCGATCCCTCAGGCTGTACTGCATCAACAAGCGACATCAGTGTGTAAAGGATATCACCACATGGGCTCAGGAACACTTCAGAAACCCACTGTCAGTAACTAAAGTTGGTCGCTACATCTGTAAGTGCAAGTTAAAACTCTCCTATGCAAGGTGAAAACCGTTTATCAACAACACCCAGAAACGCCGTCGGCTTCGCTGGGCCTGAGCTCATCTAAGATGGACTGATACAAAGTGGAAAAGTGTTCTTTGGTCTGACGAGTCCACATTTCAAATTGGTTTTGGAAACTGTGGACGTTGTGTCCTCTGGACCAAAGAGGAAAAGAACTATCCGGATTGTTATAGGCGCAAAGTTGAAAAGTCAGCATCTGTGATGGTATGGGGGTGTATTAGTGCCCAAGACATGGGTAACTTACACATCTGTGAAGGCGCCATTAATGCTGAAAGGTACATACAGGTTTTGGAGCAACATATGTTGCCATCCATATGTGGTGAACATGCCCTTTCCCAACTACTTTGGCACGTGTTGCAGCCATGAAATTCTAAGGTAATTAGTATTTGCAAAAAAAAAAAGTTTATGAGTTTGAACATCAAATATCTTGTCTTTGTAGTGCATTCAATTGAATATGAGTTGAAAAGGATTTGCAAATCATTGTATTCCGTTTATATTTACATCTAACACAATTTCCCAACTCATATGGAAACGGGGTTTGTACAAGTGAATCAGCACAGCACGTACACAAAGTATGATCCGGGCAACGGATCATCACATATTTTATCCCAACAACAACATGACTGCAAATAGTTTGCTGCTTCTATTGGACTGCTTTCGTATGTGTGCACACGCTCCCTTTGCGTTGTGTTGACGAGACCGTGTGAGTGACAGCCATACCACACCATACCATACCATACCATACCAACTTTATTTATAAAGCCCTTTAAAAACAACCACAGTTGAAGAACAAAGGGCTGTACACCACAAAGAAATATAGGCAAAGGACAGACTAAAAAATATCATTTAAAACAGAAGTAAAATACACATTTAAAAAGCAAATACAAATTACCCTAAGAACAATTTGTTAGATAAAAAGCAGTTAAAAAGTTAAAAACAGTTAAAAAAGGTAAACAGTTTAAAGTCTCATGCTGGGTTAAAAGCCAGTGAATAAAAATGGGTTTTAAGAAGGGTCTTAAAAGTAGCCAAAGAAGGGACCTGTCTCACATGGAGAGGAAGATCGTAAACACCAATCATTTTATTTGGGCCGGTAACAACATTTTATTACATAAACTTTGTAATTGTGAAAAATACGGACAATTGTCAAACAATTGTGTCCTGTTAAACCACTAATGGCAACATAAATTAGCCGCGGTGTTCTTGTTACTGTATATGTTTTGCTTTGAAAAATGTTACTGTGAGGAAGCTATCAACCGGTACTTCTGTGGTGAGTTTGACGGATTTTTGTTTGTATTCATCTTTGTTTTGTTTAGGGATATGACATAAAGGGGAGTAGCTATTATATGTCGAGCTGGGCTCTAAAGAAGAATGCCATCTTTTTGTACATAATGCAAGTTTTATCTTTAATTACATGATGGATTGAGACAATATTTTATAGAGACATAAACGCCATAAAATAACATTTCATTAGTTTAGGTTTAAGTTAATTGCTTGTCATGAAAACTTATATCGTTCACAAACACATGTTATGCTTTGCGGGGTGCCATAATTTTATAGCTGAGGTTGACTGGGCATAGTTATTTCTAAAATGATTTATTGTAACTGTTTCAACATGCTTCAGGTTTGACAAGCATACTATAAATCATCCACTCAGCTGGAAAATCAGCCTTAAATCACTTCATTGGTAAACAGATCGGTCGCTTGTTGGGTACTATTGCACCCATCCTCCAAAATACACATACTCTGATAACGCTAATAACCTTCTTTGCTTAACTTCGGCATGCACCCCAGGTAAAAGGATGATCTTAAAACAAAATGACTCACACCGAAAATATTACACATGTTGGGGTCAGGGCTGTAAACCTGAGGAGTATGATGTCAGTGTGGAGAACGGACAGAAGGCAGTGGTGAAAGTGAGATAGCACTATTTCAGGTGTAATGCTTTAAACTTGTAAGTTGTAAACTATAACATTTCCTTAAGACATATTATTTTGAACATGTAAATATCTCCACTCATAGATGACTGACCACCCAGTAAAAGATTGGCATGTCAAATTATCTTGCAAATTAGTATCATTGAAGATCAAACATACTGTAAACAACTCTGTTTTGGGACCAAATACAGACATCAGTGGCACTTTGTGGGATCTGGTTGTTCTGGTGGTCTTTGCATTAGACCTTCAGTGTGTACCATATACTTTGACTTTAATTATGGTTGATTGCAGTGACTGAACGGTTGATTTTAAAGGCAATTATAACAGCTCTTGGTAGTAATTAGCTAAAAAGAAATGAATGGACCATGTCACATGCTAGACGGAAGAACATCTGGGAGGAATAATATCGGTTGTTTATGTTGTTACTGTAAACATTTAGCTGCTGGTAAGTGCCTGCCATTGCATAGTGAATTAACATACCTTTCCTCTAAGACTGCTGCAAAGGAAATAACTATTTTCGGACACAAATATGAGTCTCTGATGACAAACTTCACTTGGGGTCTATACCAGAAATGGGCAAATTACGCCTCGTAATTAAGTAATTGTATGCGGCCCGTTAAGCTTTTTAACCC
The DNA here is from genome assembly GCF_033978685.3 of Nerophis lumbriciformis. NCBI lineage: Eukaryota > Metazoa > Chordata > Actinopteri > Syngnathiformes > Syngnathidae > Nerophis > Nerophis lumbriciformis. The sequence goes on from NC_084551.2 coordinate 14,697,103, forward strand.
GGCCCGCCAGGCATCTCCACAAAAATTATTCTAACCCTTATCGGAATTTGAGCTACCAATACAATGTGCAGTGCCTTTTTTCAAATTACCTAAAGTCTTGAACTATAGAGAGTATTCCAATGGTTGGTAATGGTATCACGGTAATCTACGTTACAGCCACTCCAAGCAGACGAGGCAAGAAGCAAAGTGGACGGGGTTTGTTTACAGCAGCCAGCCTAAGATGTGAGTGTCAGGGAGGGACACGGAAGCAGATTTGTACAACAAAGTTTTGTTCTGCATGTAAGTGATATCATAGGGATCATTATTATAGGGATATGTGGGTGTTTTTTTTGTCTTTTGCGTTAATGTTTCGCTGTGTTTATTGCATTATTTGTTACATTTCGCTTTATTGTAAATGATCGATTTCGAGACGAACGTCTGGTAAGTAAAGAGGAGAGATAGATGTTCATATGTTCTTAATATTTAGTGTTTTATCGTTCATAGTTAATATTAAAAATCTCACATTAATTTTCATGTACACCTATTAATTGAAAAAGCTGTACAATTCCATTCAATTTTTTGAGGTGGTCTGTCATACATATATACTGTATATATACATATACACATATATACGTACATACATATATATATATATATATATATATATATATATATATATATATATATATATGTATGTAGAGTGGTAGAGTGGCCGTGCCAGCAATCGGAGGGTTGTTGGTTACTGGGGTTCAATCCCCACCTTCTACCATCCTAGTCACGTCCGTTGTGTCCTTGGGCAAGACACTTCACCCTTGCTCCTGATGGCTGCTGGTTAGCGCCTTGCATGGCAACTCCCGCCATCAGTGTGTGAATGTGTGTGTGAATGGGTGAATGTGGAAATAGTGTCAAAGCGCTTTGAGTACCTTGAAGGTAGAAAAGCGCTATACAAGTATAACCCATTTATCATTTATTTATTGCACAGGTGTGCCTTAGGCTGCCCACAATAAAATGCCACTTTGAAATGTGCAGCTTTATCACACAGCACAATACCACCGATGTTGCAAGTTTAGAGGGAGCGTGCAGTCGGCATGCTGACTGCAGGAATGTCCACCAGAGCCTTGGCCTGTGAATTGAATGTAAATTTCTCTACCATAAGCCATCTCCAAAGGCGTTTCAGAGAATTTGGCTATAAATCCAAACGGCCTCACAACTGAAGACCACGCGTAACCACAGCAGCCCAGGACCTCCACATCCAGCAGGTGCATGATCGTTTGATACCACCCACCCGGACAGCTGCTGCAACAATTGGTTTGCAAAACCAAAGAATTTCTGCACAAACTGAGAAACCATCTCAGGGAAGCTCATCTGCATGCTCGTCGTCCTCATCGGGGTCTCGACCTGACTGCGGTTTGTCATCGTAACCGACTTGAGTGGGCGAATGCTCACATTCGAAGGCATCTGGCACGTTGGAGAGGTGTTCCCAGTTTTCACTGTTCAGGCAGAGTGGTTTGCTGATGTCAACTTTGTGAAATGAGTGCCCTATAGTTGGGGTGGGGTATTGGTATGGGGAGGCGTATGTTATGGACAACGAACGCAAGTGCATTTTTTTGATGGCATTTTAAATGTCCAGAGATAATGTGACAAGATCCTGAGGCCCATTGCTGTGCCATTCACCCGAAACCATCACCTCATGTTGCAGCATGACAATGCACGGCCCCATGCTGCAAGGATCTGTACACAATTCCAGGAAGCTGAAAACATCCCAGTTCTTGCATGGCCATCATATTCACCAGACATGTCACCCATTGAGCATGTTTGGGATGCTGTGGATCGGCGTATACCACAGTGTGTTCCAGTTCCCGCCCCAATAAAGCAAAACTGCACTTTTCAGAGTGGACTTTTATTGTGGGAAGCCTAAGCACCTGTGCAATAATCATGCTGTTTAATCAGATATGCCACACCTGTGAGGTGGGATGGATTATCTTGGCAAAGAAGAAGTGCTCACTGACACAGTTTTAGACAGATTTGTGAACAATATTTGAGAGGAATAGGTCTTTTGTGTATGTAGTAAAGGCTTTAGATCAGTGGTTCTTGCGCATTCACCGAACCCTTCTTTAGTGAAAAATATATATATAAATTTTTTTTTTTTTTTTTCAAATTCAAGACAAAGTTATATGTTTTTGGTAACACTTTAGTATGGGGAACATATTCTTAGTAACAAAGACTTAATTTAGAGTTATTTGGTTAGGGTTAAGGTTAGAGGGTTAGGGCCAGGGTTAGAGGGTTAATGCCGAATAAGGCATTAATAAGTACTTAATAATGACTAGTTAATAATAATAATAATGGATTAGATTTATATAGCGCTTTTCTAGACACTCAAAGCGCTTCACAGAGAAGTGAGAACCCATCATTCATTCACACCTGGTGGTGGTAAGCTACTTTCGTAGCCACAGCTGCCCTGGGGTAGACTGACGGAAGCGTGGCTGCCAATTTGCGCCTACGGCCCCTCCGACCACCATTCATCATTCATTCACCGGTGTGAGCGACACCGGGGGCAAGGGTGAGGTGTCCTGCCCAAGGACACAACGGCAGCGATTTTGGATGGTAAGAGGCGGGGAGCGAACCTGCAACACACTATATACACACTGAACAAAAATATAAACACAACACTTGTTTATGCTCCCATTTTTCATGACTTGAACCCAAAGTTTGAAAACATTTACACTAAACACAAAATACCTATTTTTCTCAAATATTGTTCACAAATCTGTCTAAATCTTTGTTCGTGAACACTTGTTCTTTGCCAAGATAATGCATCCCACCTCACAGGTGTGGCATATGAAGATGCTGATTAAACAGCATGATTATTGGGGACAGCGTGGGGAAGTTGGTAGAGTGGCCGTGCCAGCAATCGGAGGG